>NC_052664.1:1260000-1560000 GCF_016802725.1 Solenopsis invicta | reverse complement strand
CGACAATATGGCTACCTCTATTATTTCCGTTATTAGGTGACGTATTCTAACAATTGCTTATGGAATTATTCGTTTAGTAGCTCGCCGTTTTTTTAGTGATGCTAATATCCCAATACATAATGACTGACAATTGTTATAACGCATTTTTACTTTTGAGCACTTCTAAACTTTTTCAAGGTACTCTTTTAAACTTTAATTACATACACTTCCTCATTATTGTTAAACTTGAGTATATTATCACACAAAGGTACATACACTCAAATGTTTTTTTTGTTATTTAACTTTTTATTCGGCCGTATATATTTCGAGTTATACAAAGTTAAAACAATAACATGTAATTTTGTTAATATGGTTTGTTAAGCAAAATTTTTATATCAAAATATTTCTTCGATGAATCGATTATCATTCTAATAGTCCGGGAGATAATGACACAAATTTTTGATTATATCGACAAAGCTGATTTTTATTTATACAGTTGTTTTCGTGTTACAAATGAATAAAATGACCGTCAGACCACGCACCAGCGGGACGGGGGACTCCCACAGTGTCTTAAAACAGTTTTTCTATTATAACGACTAAAGTATTGAAGTTAGGTAAATATGTTTATGATCTTTTTTGTAGAGCTTATCACGACCTTCATTGTGTGCTTGACCTTTTTTTGTAAAATAAATACTTTTTGAAATAATTAAGAAAAACTGTTTTTTCTTTCTTTAAGTATATCTCAAAAACTGTACAAGAGCGCCAAATAATTTATAAGGAAAAGTTATTCAGTATCCTTGCCTCTATAACATATGTCAAGGTCAACATGATTGAAGCTAAGTCCTATATATTGCATATTATTTTTTCGTATATTAGTATGATATTCCGCAGTTGCCGCGGCTGACGGTGTCCTTTCGACATTTCGTGTTGTTAATAGTAAGTACAAAAATTTTCAGCTTTGTTGATATTAACTTTCCGTTAATATTAAACTTCTTCTTTTACATTGTTGAGACACTGTGAGAGCCCTGGATCCCAGCTATCCAGCTGGATCGTGGTCTGACGGTCATTTTATTCATTTGTAACACAAAAAACAACTGTATAAATACAAATCAGCTTTGTCAGTATTAGTCGCAAATTTGTGTCATTAGATCCTGGACTATAAAAAGCAATGTTTAAAAATATTAAAGACATCATTTTATGCTTGTTGTTTAATGTTAAACAGGGATAAAATGATATTTTTAATAAAATTTCCAATGGTATTTCTAAAGCTTCTAAACGCAGGAAAATTCTAAACAATGGAAAATTAAAAATATATAATTTTGTAACAAGGTTCTGTGTTTTTTTTTAACTAAACTAATTTTTTAAAATTATTTTTATGGATAGCCGTATTACGACCACTTTTTTTCTTCCACCGATTATGCAGTGCATTAGATTTTTATAATCACGCCCTAAATAATAAATATTTCATTACTTTGAGTCTAGAATCTGTCAAACAACACTCTGATGAATGTAATCGTTCAAGCTTCAATGAAAAATATTACTTATAAACAAAGTTATTCTATAAAATAAAAATGGATGCCATATTACCCTCTTCTTCTCTAGAAAAACGGACGCATGCACACACGCACACGCACGCACGCGCGTGCGCACACACACACACACACACACACACACACACACACACACACACACACAAATACACACACACACACACAAATACACACACACAAACACACACAAAGGTGTTCCATTTCAACGTTCGCATCGAAATATTTTGTAAGATGTAAGATATAAACGATACGGAAAAATGTTTTAAACAAAAGTTGTAGGGTTCGAAGGACATAAAAAGTATAAAAAGTAACTTACTTATAGTGTTTTGAAAAACTCTTGACACCAACTATTAGATTTTGGAAAAAATAGGGTGTCCCATATTAAAAAATTAATGTGACCTTGATTTGGCCTTGATGGTACCACCCAAGATCGAACCAATGATATCTTCTTACATCCCCTTCAAACTCTACAATTTTTGTTTAAAACATTTTCCCGTATCTTTTATATTTTACGAGATATTTGCAAAAGTTAAAATGGAACACCCTGTATGTGCGTATGTGTGTGTATATGTGTACATACATGCACGCATGCACGCACGCACACACACAAATACCCATACACATATACATACAGGATGTCTCACAAGAAATTATCAAGTGATCGTATGCAGATACAGCGGACTAAAATGAGTCGAAAAGTCCTGTGTCGTTTTGCGACTTTTGCAATAGTTAACGAGTTATAAAGATAGCCGAATTCGTCCAATTCATCGCCACAAGTGCGCAGAGAGATATGATCGCTCAGTGGTCACCGTTATTAACGCATCGGTTCACGAGAAAATGTTTGTACAATGCTCTACGTGTTGCTCCAATGTAGCTCCAACAATAACTTCTGCGCTTCTAGCAACTTTGATCGCTACGCACTCACATTTCGCCACATGCTTAGATTTAGCGGTAAGCTGGTGAATTCAGCTATCTTTATTAATTAATAACTCGTTAAATATTGCAAAAATCACAATGTAGTACAGGACTTTTTGACTCACAAGAAAAAGGACGGAAGTGTCCACCTTCGATTTTAACGAGCCTTTAATATGTTATACTACAGATCAAAATGAAAGACACGTATTTTTTTTATACATGCAAATACTCACTTTTAGAAGATAAAGCACCCTTTTGAAAAAAATTGTTTTTTTTTTCGAAGCGTATATCGACGAAACTAGATAGAAGATAAAAAATAATGTTCTAATTGAAAGTTGAATGGCTTGAAGAGTACTTTATAACAGTAACAAAAAATTTTTTAATTTTTTTTATCCTTTCCCTCACCACTTAATTAAAAAAAATTTATTTCTTTTTATAAGCAAAATAAAACTTATTTTATTATAACACGAATTCAACAAAGTATAAAGTTATGTTCCAACATTCCCTCTTTTTCAAAAATAATTAAAAACGTCTCTGTACGCATAATACGCGCACCCGTCCAGGCGCTACGGATGTTTTTTTTTAATTTTGACGAGCCTTTAATTGTTGTAGTACAGATAAAAATAAAAGAAACGTATTTTTTTTATACGTGCCCTTAGTGCACTTTTAAGGGCAAAACACCCCTTTGAAAAACATCAATTTTTTTTCTTTCAAAGCGTATATCATCGAAACTATAAAAGATAAAAAAATTTTCTAATTGAAAGTTAAATAGCTTGAAGAGTACTTGATAACAATAATAAAAAATTTAAAAAATTTTTTAAATACTTTTTCTCACCATTTTGTTTTTTTTGAACATTTTTATTTCTTTTTATAAGTAAAATCTTTCAATTAAAACATTATTTTCTATCTCCTATAGTTTGGACGATATTAGCTTCAAAGAGGTATTTTACCTCTTAAAACTACGTAATAACACGTGTAAAAGAATACGTATCTCTTATTTTTATCTGTAGTACAACGCATTAAAGGCTCGTCAAAATCGGAGAGGGACGCTTCTATAGCGCACGGAAGAGTGCATATAGACACATTTTTAATTATTTTTAGAAAATGGGAATGTCAGAACATAACTTTATCATACATAGTTGAATTTGTAATAAAATAAGCTTTATTTTGTTTACAAAAAAAAAAAAAAATTTCAAAAAAAAGATAAGTGGAGGGAGAAAAAGTAAAAAAAAAAAAAATAATTTTTTAATTTTTCTTTATTACTGTTCTAAAGTATTCTTCAAGCCATTCAACTTTCAATTAGAACATTTTTTTCTATCTCCTGTAGTTTCGACTATATACGCTTCAAACAACAAAAAAAAAAAAAAAATTTCTTCAAAAGAGTGCTTTTTTATCCCCTAAAAGTGAGTATTAGCATGTATAAAAAAATACGTGTCTCTTATTTTACTACAACATATTAAAGGCTCGTTAAAATCGGAAGTGAACACTTCCGTCCCTTTCTTTGTTAGTTTAGTCCATTCTATCTTTATGCGAGTTTAATCATTAATTATCAAGCACCCTGTATGTATGTGTATGTGTGTGCGCATGTGCGCGCGTGTGTGTGTATCAACTTGTATCCCGGCAAAAGCAAGACCGTGCCACCTCCTATCTTACTTACAAGTTTGGTGCGTTCATTAATAAAAATATTTCAATGATACAAACCAATATTAGGGAAAAAGTACATAATAATCTGCATGCACTACCTACATATTACAAGAGTATCCAAAAACTCTTAATTATTCAATAACCAATCGTTATTCCAATCGTTTAAAGAAACTTACCTTTGAAATGTCTGCCTCTTCACGTAATTATCTCGAACAAATTCAACAATTTGTTTTTGAGTTTTGCCGCTATACCTATATAAATTCACAGCAATTTAAAAATATTTATAAATATTCAAAAACAAAATACTATAATATTTTTTAATAAAATTATATACAATTATCACTTAAAATTAGAATATTTTTTTAAATACACAAGATATTTATATATTTAAAAATATTCTGTTTTTAAATTATATATTTAATATATATTTAAAAATACAAAAACTGAACGCTAAGAAATACATAGAAATATACAGAAATGTACAGAAAAGTTTCTAAAATTTTTCCTCATGCTACTTTTTGAACATAGATTTTATTATAAATTTTACTATAATTTTAATAAATTTTACTAAATTATATATTTTATTACAATTATAATAAAATTCTGCAAAATCCATGTTATCCCATAATTATCATGATTTTAAGGGTAAATTAAAAACAAATTCTCTGTGTATAATAGCAATATTCTTGGAGTTAATTTAACATACCTGAACGATGATCCACGGCTAAGCACTCTAGTCTTCTGTCTTATGACTCTCTTAACTATAGAGCAACGAAAAAAACCATGGTTTTCTACACATTTTTTCCAAAAGTTTTTACACTCATTGCGTCCTTCAAAAAAAAATTCGACCGTATCCTTATAATATCCCTATAAGCAATAAAAAAGTAAATATGTAATTTTGCGATAAAGATAAATATTATATTCAAATACATATTAATTTAAGAAGTTTAACGTAAAACTAATTTTTAAGTACTAAAGATATATACATATTTTAATACTCACATAACCCTCAGGATGTAATTTGATTAAAAAACGTTTTCGTTTAAAACTGATCTTTCTGATTTTGGCCCAACTAAATGTATTTATCTTAGTATAATTTTGAAAAACTACAATGCCCATATGCGCCACTGCGAGATTCAGTGGAACATTTTCATGATCCTAGTATCAAAAAATAAAAATATAATAATGTGTTATAAGTATAATATAAATATTTGTAATGCCAAAGTATAAATTTTAATATCGATTACCTTAGCCGGATGCATTTTCATCCCGTACAGTTCGCAACGTCGAGCTGTTTCTAAGAGATTGAGATCTGCCTCTGCAGGAGATTGACCCCTGTTAACATTAAAACAATATATGTATATGCGTACACACACACACACACACACACACACACACACACACACGCGCGCGCGCGCGCGCGCACACATACACACACATATACATATACATGTATATATACACATGCGCGTGCACGCATACACAATTCAAATGGAGAAAGGCCCCTAGACGGTCATAGTAAGATTTTAGTGCTGAAATGTTTCTTATATAATTTTTAAATATATTTTCTAATTCTCTAAACAGTGTAAACAGTCTAATAATAAGCTCTGTATCATTACTTTCGGTTTCAAACAGACTTATAATTAGTCCTTAAATCAAAATAACGTTTGCACAGAGTAAAAATACAGATTTAAACCTTGACTGAGATAATATTTTACGCAACAAGTTCTCACATTTTCTGAGAAGAGTGATCTTACTCCCGATACTTGGTAGCAGTATTATTAAATTATCACTTTTATAATATTATCTACTTTTCTGACTCAATTTATAGGCTCGACCGAGAACTCCGTGTTGATGGTAACAATGTAGTATCGTGGAAAAAAAATTAGAAGACGTAAAAAAATGACGTGTTGACAAGTAATAAAATTTTGTTTTGCATGTAATTTTATTATTACGTGCTTTATTGTAAAAATATAACGTGTTATATTCACCAAATTCATAAAAATAGGCTACAAGTAAAGGTATTTTTTAATTTTATACGTAAAAGCTTATGTTTTACTTCTTTCAACAGCTGTACATGTATGTTCCTGCCTAAATAGATTTCATTTTACAAGCTTTTCACGACTATTTACTAACTCTTAAAAGGAAAAAACAAATTGAGGGCCATTTTTACAATTGTTTTAAATCTCATTTTGTTTTATCAAAATTTTCTTTATTTATAAATGTCACGCAAAAAATGTTCGCGTGTGATTTCTCGCTTATGATATCACGATTTCAATATGGCCGCGGCAACTATTCATGAGTTTTAAGAGCTGTGTTTAAAACCAAAAATAAAAACGCACATTTCAGAGAATTAGACAATATATTTAAAAACTATACAAGAAACATTATTTTAGAACTAAGATCTTATTATTGATCGTCTATGGCCATTCTCTATTTAAATTATGTTATACAAAACGCGGTCTTATTCCAATTTATGTATATATACGTACAACATATTAATAAACAACTATTTATTTAATACATTCCACAGCATAGATTCCTAAAATTCCACGCTAAATTTTCCGTTCAAGTCATTTAATATTATAAAAAGAAACATAATTATAAAATAACCCTTACGGAAAAAATTCTACAATATTCTATAAAAGAAATATATTACAAAATACTAAAACAAATAATTTCCAGAATCTATAAAATTCTATACAAATTTTAAAAAATTACGCCGCACTTATCAAAAAATTAATTTATCAAGTATTATTTGCTATGTTTATTTAAATTAAGCAAAATAATAGGTCATTATGCATTACACCGTTTGACAATGCAATTAATAAAAAACCTGAAAATATTTTTAGAAAAAAATAAAGCAGTCTGCTTTTTATAATCTCAACTTGTTACAAAGAGATGTTTTCAATTGCAAAATACGAAATCAGATGAGCTTTAGTTCATTCGAAGGGAGGGGGGGAAGGCTCGAGAGTATAAAAAGTGTCAGAGCGTTTGAGTGCATAGGCCTTCGTTTCAGAGAAATTTGCATGTGAAGTTTAGCACTCGCCGCGCAGTCCGTTAAATACTAGTGCGCGCTAGGTTAAAGTGTGAAGCGCGGTGGCTGAGAAAATTAAGACGTACGCCTTCTGTTTTGTCCTCGGCGGCCGCGTGAAATGTAACTTATTGAAAAAAAAATGGCGTTGCGAGGTTTCGAACACCTCTCTTCACGCGGCCGCCGAGGACAAAATAGAAGGCGTGTGCCTTAATCTCCTCAGCCACCGCGCTTCACGCTTTAACCTAGCGCGCACTAGTACTTAATGAAACGCGCGGCGAATGCCAAACTTCACATGCAAATTTCTCTGAAACGAAGGCCCATGCACTCAAACACTCTGACATTTTTTATATCCTCAAACCCCCCCTCTTCGAATAAACTAAGGCTCATCCGATTTCGTATTTCGCAACTGAAAACATCTCCTTGTTTACGGGTTACCATTATGCATTTAAATGCTTTTTATTTATTTTACTGTTTTATCTATTTTCTGCTAATGTCTAAAGAACTTTAAGACACAAATTATTTTATTTATTAATGTATTATACTTGCATATCTAAAACAATTTGCTATTGTTGAATTCTTTTGCTTTACTAAATTAATAAGTTTACCATATACTAAAAACAAATACTTTGTAAGATTAGCGATTAGAAATCCTTACATAAAGTTTTGTTGTAAAATAACATTTCATTAAATAATTGCTAAAATTTTTCACCTTACTAAATTGATGAGTCTATCATAAACTACGTTTACACGGCCAGATTTACGCGGAAATTATAACATCAATATTACAAAACTAGCCAATCATAAACATTTCTTCAAAATAAAAATAAAAATTTACAAGAAATGTTCGCAAAGTGTTCGCCTCAGATTTAAACAAGCTTTTAATATGTTGTAGTACAGATAAAAATAAAAAACACGTATTTTTTTTATACGTGCCCGTTTGCACTTTTAGAAGGTGAAACACCACTTTGAAGAAAATCGGTTTTTTTCTTTTGAAGCGTACATTGTTAAAACTATAAAAGATAGAGAAAAATGTTCTAAGTAAAAGTTGAATGACTCAAAGAGTACTTTATAATAATAAAAAAAATAAAAAATTTTTTTTTATACTTCCCCCACCACTTACTTATTTTTTAAAGACTTTTTTTTTAAGTAAAATAAAATTTATTTTATTACGAGTTCAACGGTGTATGATAAAGTTACGATGCGACATTCCCATTTTCCGAAAATACTTAAAAACCTCTCTATACGCATGGTACGCGCCCCCGTCCGCGTGTTCATGCTCTACGGAAGTGACTTCCTCCAATTTTGACATGCCTTTAATATGTTGTACAGATAAAAATAAGGGACACATATTTTTTTATATGTGCCCTAATTCAGTTGAATCTGTACATATTAAAATTAATACTGCCGAGACGGTAAAAATTAAATTTCAAGATATAAATGATCTAAAGTGCACGCGCCCAATGGCATGGTTACGCATATTTCTACACTAATCGAATTTAATAAACACATTAATTGAATTATATAAATGTAGTATAAAAGGTGAAATTTCTAACTAATTTTTTAATTAGTTTTATGTTAGTTCTGTTGTTGGTAGTTGATGAGCTGGCGTTAGATAGTAAAGGTATAGAATGTATAGTAATAATTTTTTGTAATCCAAATCACCTTATCTGTAAAATTCTGAAGAGAATAAATATTCTAGTCAAATCATATAGACCAGTAAATAAATGTTTAACTTATATTAATTACATATTATTTTGTACACAAAAAATTAATATCTTACAATACCGTAATTGTTATTCTTCAATGTGGTGTCATTTTATTTTAAAGTAACCAAAAAAAATATTTGCAATTAAAAACAAGTTATAAATAAATAATAATTTATTTATTCATAATTCGTTTTCCGTACATACTGTGACATATTATCAAAACAACTTATTTTAACGGTTTAAAAAGTCACTATTATTTTATTATTACTATTATTATTATAAAACTTTTATTTCAACATTTATTGTATTGTATTAATTTGTCTTCAATACTCTTTCGCATAGTCAACGCTATATAAGACAAATCCATTTTATTGTAAAGTAATATCGAATGCATAGATGAATAGGTGTATCATGTATTATGGAATGATTTTTAATTATTTTTGGAAAATAGAAAGGTCACGTTATAACTTTGTCATATACCATTGAAATCGTAATAAAATAAGTTTTATTTTGCTTATAAAAAAATAAAAATTTTGAAAAAAATAGGTAAGTGGTGGAGAAAAGTATTAAAAAATTTTTTAAATATTTTATCACTGTTATAAAGGTCTCTTGTAGCCATTCAACTTTCATTCAGAACATTTTTCTCTATCTCTTATAGTTTCGACAATACACGCTTCAAAAGAAAAAAACTGATTTTCTTCAAAGGGGTGTTTCACCCTTTAAGTGCATTAGGGTACGTATAAAAAAATACGTGTCCCTTATTTTTATTTATACAACATATTAAAAACACGTCGAAATCGGAGGTAGTCACTTTTGTAGCGCACAAACGCGCGGACGGATGCGTGTACCATGTGTATAGAGAGTTTAATTATTTTTGGAAAATGGAAATGTCACATTGTAACTTTATCATATACCGTTGAATTCGTAATAAAATAAGCTTTATTTTGCTTATAAAAAAATAAACATTAAAAAAAAAAATAGGTAAGTGATGGAGAAAAGTATAAAAAGTTAAAAAAAAAATTTTTTTAAACAAAAAATATTGCAAAGGCTAATGAAAATCAGCTCTGTTATCAGTGTACACAAAAAAAGTTTATTCTGTATTGTCAATTTACAAACATATGAACGTTTCAACTCTCTTTGGAGTCATTCTCAACATAGTATAAATATCGACTAGCATAAGGACTTGGGATCTAAAGCTCTAAATAAGATCGGAGTGTTGTTGCCTTTTTATTTCAGATACGATGACGATATCGTGATGGCCGTTCCGAATAACTTGATCAAAATTACACTGTCGACTTTTATTTCCTTCCACCCTAGACTACAGTTTACGATAGAAATAGGGGGTGACAGAATCAATTTTTTAGACATTACTATAATTAAAAGAAATCACACCATGGAATTTGACTGGTATCACAAACCCACTTTTTCGGGCATCTTACCTTAATTTTTTGTCTGCACAGCCGGTATCCCAGAAAAGAAGGACAATTATGAGAATGGTTGACAGGGTGTTTTTGTTATCTGATCCACAGTTTCACAAAAAGAATGTTGAGCTCATTATGAGTGTTCTCTTAAATAACGACTATCCGGTCTAATTTATTTTTGAGACGGTCAATGCTGTTTGAAATCACTTATTCATAAACCGACACTCAAACAGACTTAAACAGACTGACACACACATGAATAATGACACTGCTAAGAAAAAAACTCCGTGGTTTGTTTTACCTTACGTACCATAGATTTCAGATAAATTCGCTTCCATCACTAAAAATTTAAATGCAAAAATGGCGTTTTTCAGTCTCAATATGTTGGGCAGGATTATTAGAGTACAGAAAGACGTTCTCCCGTCGAATTCAAAGAAAAATGTTGTATATAAAATTGCATGTAAAGACTGTAATGCTTCTTACGTTGGTCAGGCAGATAGAAGATTGAAAATAAGGATAGCGGAACAACATCAATCGGAATAACACGTCTCAATTAGTAATTACAGAACACAGAATTAATTGTAATCGCGAATTCGATTGGGAAAGTATTCAAATTTTGGATTCGGAGAGATATTTGGGCAGAGACGTTTAGTGCCTGAAATGCTTCATATCCAGATGCAAAAGAATAGTTTGAATCTACAATCAGACACTGAATGCTTGTATCATGCGTATCTCTCATTGTTAAGAAAATTGTAAATTATGTAGTTGTATCTTGGGATTCGATTCCGGGATTTTTATATCGACCTAATTTATGCAATTTGTTTATTTTATTATTTTGATCTAATGATATTTTAATTTTGGACAAATCTTGAAATAAAGTGCAAAAGCTTTATGTTGACAAATTTATTTATATAATTTTCTTTTTAATTGTTACTGTCCTAATTTATTTAATTTTTATCACCTAATAACTTTTGTATTCTTCATGTAATCTGTTTATTTCTCAACGGAGATTATTTGTCTGTTTTTGTTTCCTCTTGAATATTGACGATAAAAATTCTCTATTTAACTTTCAATGTTTCGGATATTCACGGTTAACGTTCAGTCACTTATAAGCAGCGCTGTCAGAAACATCAAATTTACAGCAATCGTTGAAAATTATTCTTATAGTGACTATAAGTGCCACAATTTTTTATCCATGGCTTTGGTGATCTTCGTCCTGATCTGGTGGTGAGTCACTGATTTAAATAATGTTGTCAATCGTTAAAATCGTTATTATGCAGAATTTTGCGTAGAAAGAGCTTGCCATTTCCTCTATCATACACGGTGGAAAGGCTACACTTCGGCTTGTGCAAATCGTGAGTGACTCAGCTGAATATCGAATCGACGATGGTCGGACAATTAATTGTTACGATTATATTATGCTAGTCGAAATTTATACTATGTTGAAAATGACTCCAGACAGAGTTAAAACGTTCGTGTGTTTGTAAATTGACAATACAGAATAAACTTTATCTTGTGCGTACTAATAACAGCGCTGACTCTCATTAGCCTTTGCAATATTTTTCGTTTAAATCTGGAAAGTCTCATTAAATTAAAAAAAATTTTTTTATTGTTATAAAGTACTCTTCAAGTCATTCAACTTTCATTTAAAACATTTTTCTCTATCTCTTAGAGTTTCAATGATATACGCTTCGAAAGAAAAAAAACCCGATTTTCTTCAAAGAGGTGTTTCACCCCCTAAAAGTGCGAACGGGCATGTATAAAAAAATACGTGTCCCTTATTTTTATCTGTACTACAACATATTAAATGGTCGTTTAAATCTGAGGCGGATACTTCGCAAACGTTCCTTGTTGGTAAAAGTTAACAAAGGCCTCTACGCAAGGTTTAGTTGCCTTTAATTTAATTTAATCTTGCAAGAAGCTTTTGTTAATCTGTAGAATATCTGCTTTTAGTATTTAGTAGATTTATCAATATAATAAGATAAAAGATTTCAACAATATAATATTTTTAGGCTACATTCCAAAACGTCCTCTATGAAGAAAATTTGACTCAATATAATATAGAATACATTATGTATGCTATATATTTCCAGTAAAATTTTCCTCGGAAAGAATGTTTGAAACCTAACCTAACTATAACCCAACTACAAATGTACATAAAAATATAAAAATATTAGATATATACATATATATATATATATATATATATATATATATATATATATATACAGGGTGCGAGAAAAGTTCCGGGACGGCGAAATATCTCGAAAACTAAGCATTTTAGGAAAAAGTGTTTCAGACAAAAGTTGTAGGGTTTAAAAAGATCTATTTACTGATCTTATCAGTTTGACCTTGGATGGCGTCGCCAAGGTCAGATCGAAATTACATTAACTTTTTTAAATGGAACACCTAACTTTTTATTGCATATTCTTGTAGCTTATCTCGAGACCTTTCCAAAACATTACAAGAAAGTTTATTTTCGTTGAGTACTTTCCGAGTTGTGAGGCTTGAAAACTACAGTGTACTGTAGTGTGGGTCCAGCCAGTTAAGGCAAGTGTGGCGTGTGTCCGGCCAGTTAAGGCAAGTGTGGCTGGACCCACACTACAGTACACTGTAGCTTTCAAGCCTCACAACTCGGAAAGTACTCAACGAAAATAAACTTTCTTGTAATGTTTTGGAAAGGTCTCGAGATAAGCTACAAGAATATGCAATAAAAAGTTAGATGTTCCATTTAAAAAAGTTAATGTAATTTCGATCTGACCTTGGCGACGCCATCCAAGGTCAAACTGATAAGATCAGTAAATAGATCTTTTTAAACCCTACTTTTGTCTGAAACACTTTTTCCTAAAATGCTTAGTTTTCGAGATATTTCGCCGTCCCGGAACTTTTCTCGTACCCTGTATATATATATATATATATATACATATATATATATATATATATATATATATATAGATATATACATAATTAAAACAATCCATAATTTAAAATTTTCTATTGAACATTGCTCGTTAACAGTTATATAGAATATTCTAAAAGACTAAGTTATTAGGAGTATTAATAAGTTTTCGCCGTTTAACAAAAGATGGCGCCAACAGTATGTTATGGTTAAAATTGCTGTAAAATATCATATCATAAGGTTGGACATTTGTCAACAACATAACCTTAAAATATTAGCAATTTTGTATCAAGATCATATATCTTTTTTCATGCAAAAATGTCAAATTTTGAGCCAAATAAGCGTTATTTGCGGGAGCTTAGGATTTATTTCTTTAATTTAAAGAAATCTGCAGCTAAGGCGCATCAATTGCTTGTAGAAGCATATGGTAAGGCTGCCTTAAGTGAGAGAAGTTGACGTGAGTAGTTTTAAAAGTTAAAAACGGTAAATTTGACGTCAAAAACAAAGGACGTAGAAGAAGGCCAAAAGTGTATAAAGATGCGGAATTGGAAGCATTATTGGAAGATTCGTGCCAAACGCAAAAAGCACTTGCACTTACATTAGGAGTGACTCAACCAGCAATTTCACATCGCTTAAAATCATTGAAAATAATTCAAAAGCAAGGAAATTGGGTTCCATATGAACTGAAGCCGAGAAACGTGGAATACTGATTTTTCACATGTGAAATGCTGCTTGCCAGGCATAAACAAAAGAGTATTTTGCATTGTATAGTCATTGATGATGAACAAATGGATCCACTATGATAACCCAAAGAAGAAGAAATCATGGAGACCACCTGGCCATGCTTCAACATTGACAGCCAAGCTGAACATTCATGAAGAAAAGCTCATGTTGTGTATTTGGTGGGATCAGCTTGGTGTCGTGTATTATGAGTTGCTTAAACCAAACAAAATCATTACTGGGGCTCTCTACAGAACACAATTGATGAGATTGAACCGAGTACTCAAGGAAAAACGCGCCCACTACTACTCTAGACAAAATAATGTTATTCTTCTGCATGATAATGCTAGTCCACATGTTGCGGCGCCACTCAAAAACTACTTGGAAATACTCAACTGGGAAGTTTTACCCCACCCGCCGTATTCACCATACATTGCTCCTTCTGATTACTACCTATTTCGATCGATGGCGCATGGCCTGTCTGAGCAACACTTCACATCATATGAAGATACCAAAAATTAGATCAATTCGTGGATAGCTTTAAAAGATGGAGCGTTCTTCCGACGCGGTATCCGTATGCTGCCAGAAAGATGGGAAAAAGTAGTGGCTAGCGATAAACAATATTTCAAATAAAACATTAGGTACTGTTCTTTCACAATAAATGCCCAATTTTTGATAAAAAACAGCGGAAACTTATTTATACTCCTAATATCAAACTAAGAACTGCCGGGAAAATCAAAGATAATTATAAGATAATTCATCAAAATTGCCATTTAACATTGAGAAATATATGTAATGACTGGAAAGATTAATTCTTTTCTATTAACCATTTTGACCAAACAATTTAGGAATTATTCGTATTGATTGGTCATTATATATAATTCCCAATTACTCAAATTGTCCGTAACACGTATAAAAATTACCGATTAAAACCAGTCAATTTATAAAAAATCTTCAATAATTTCAAAATAACTTTCTAAAAACATGTAGGTGTACAAACGTAAATACGATTTTATTTTGTAAAAATTAAATTTTTATTTTATCAAACAAATCGTCATTTGTCATTTTAAAACGTTAATTAAATAACAATTATTAAATGTCTGTATAAAATATTAATTTTAAAATAATTTTATTATTTTTTGCAAAATAAATTTATAATAAAAGTTTTGTTTGGTCTGCGTTGTATTTTGTACAATTTACATTTTCTTCATAAAAATAACTTTTATAATTTTTTAATCATTACACATATATTTCATAAATATAATAATCACGCAGTTTTGTCTGGCATGATAAATAAATCACGTAAAATTGGTTGAATATGGAATGTGTTAATAAAAATAAAATATATATTTCTTACGCATGTTTCTTGTGATTTTCCATAATGCGTCGTTCTAACTCCTGATCCTGATGAGGCACAAACTTATATGTTGATAAATATGTATGATCTGGATAGTCTTCTATCACGTAATCCCCACATTCAGCTACAAACAAGAAAATAACGATTAAATATTGTAAATGTCCTTTGTAACCATATAAATAGTTGCACAAATTAATAAGAAAATACTCTAAAGTGATTAAAATCAAGAAATAATTATACCGAATTCAAGATTAATCATGTTTGTATTGAAAAACTTGTTTCATTTGAGTTTTAACATAATCTAATAAATATCAAAAGAGAAATTGCAAACTATATAAATGTACAAATTAGTAATAGCCTGATTTTAATTTGGCCCACTGTTTGTCCTGGTTAGTAACCGGTGTATCATATCGAATGCCATTTAGTTACCAGTAGATTAATTAAGTCTTAGTGATAATCGCTTTTGCTCTATAATCGAATAATTGCATTTATTGTTTTCTATTTAGCAATAAATAATCAGATAATCTCATTAAAATAAAATATTTTTTTGTATTTGATAAAGAAATCACTCATAAATAATTAAATAATTTAAAATCATCATCACAAATCAGTTACAAAATACATGATAATCCAACTTATGATGCTTTTCATCAATGTAGATTAATTTAGATCTCAGTTTAACTTATTTAATTGTTTATCTTTTCCCAATTCTTGGAACTAAAGATAAAGAGTTAGATAAACTGAGATATAAGTTAATCTGCGTTGGTAGAAAGACATTAGTGACCTAACCTGAAGTGATTCCTGACGGAAATAATTCTTCAAAACTCTACAGCAATGTAAAAAACGTAGTTATAAAAATCTACAAAAAATGTTAGAATTAAAATATTTTTGTTAATTTTAATGATTAAACAAATATTTCCACACAAAAATTTTTACAAAAAAAATATTTTTATAAATAATTTCTACAAATTTTTATTTTACTAAAATTTTATACTTATTAATAGACATTTTTTCCGCTAAAATAAGCTACTTAAAAATGTGTAGAATGTTGTAATTGTAGCAAATCGCCTTCCGACATTCCCCCTCCCCCCGGACCGTCCACCGTCCAAGCCGTCTAGCCGAACATCCGCCGGACGGCAAATATCGGCGCATAGCGCCTACTAAACTTTTCAAGGTTTGAGCGAGCAAGCGTTCAAAGGTATTCGCGCTTCGAATATCTCCTCGCGCACGCGCTTTCGTTCCGCCGCTGTCCGCTGCCACGCGCGCGCGTGCGATGCGTCCCGAGATGCTCGAGATCGAGTAGCGGGGATGCTGCCTCCATACCGTTCCGCCTGCTCGCCGCACATTCCATCCTCTCGACTCTCGAGTATATAAAGGCCGCAATCTCAGAGAGAGAGAGAGAGAGAGAGAGAGAGAGAGAGAGAGAGATCTCCTTTTCCGCTTCTGACCGGCTTGCCGAACAGAAAATCACCAGGTCAAGGAAGAGATCGAGCGCCTCAGTCTCCATCAAGCCACTTGACACCCTCGACTCTCCCGCAACCGATCCGATACGATTCCGTTCCGAGATTCTCGTCGCTATACCGGGCTCAAAACAGCTTGGGTCCTATCAAGCCATTTGACACCAGGCGATTCTTTACGGCATCCTGAGTCCGGCATTATCACGCGTACGGGCGTACGGAGTTCTGTGCCTCCACCAAGCGCACTTGGCGCGGGGTAGTGCCACCCGGCGATTACACCTGCGATATTAACCGCCTCGCGACGGGCCGCGCGCAATCGAACACCGCAAAACACGGATTCGTGTACGCGCCGCGAAGCTATTAGACGGGCCACGACAACAAAGCCGCCGTCTCGAGAATCCGTGACGACACGATTCCGAGAGAGTCTCGACACTTTTCCGCGAAACGCGTCTCGCGACATTGTAAATAGCCAATTCCGTATTTTTTTCCTGTTCGCGAATATAAATTGTCACGTCTGTCCGTCCGCGCGTTTACATTATCGCACGTTATCTTCATTTTACGTTGTTACTATCTTCTTATTTTCTCTGCGATTACGTTATTATTATCTGTGCAGTTTCTATTTCGTTAGATTTGTATAATCCTTCATTCTTCTCTTTTGTTATACTTTTATTTTTGATTAATAAACACCTATCGTATTATCTAAAAACTAGTCTAATCCTCCTTCGACGACCCTTTGCGCCCTCGTTTCCGGCCAACCACCGCCCGTGCGCGAAACGGGGTCGTTACATAATTCATTGTAGTTTGACACAATTTCACTAAAAAATTAATAGAAATTACAGAATAGACGCACTACAAAAATACAAAAATTTATCAAAATTTAAGTGTTCCAATTCTAGCATTTTTATATAGATTTTTGTAGCATTTCTTAAATATGTATAAAATTTTGTAGAATTTTTTTCCGCCAACGATAGTTTGATTCATTTCATGTGTCATATGATAAATTTTTTAAGCATATTGATTAGCTATAGAGAAGTTCTCGAGTCTCCACAAAAGCTCTATCTTACAGTCAATTAATGACGTTCATCAAACTTATTGTACGATACATGAAATATTAGGTATAGGGCGTTGTCGCTAGTTTTCCCTGGAACATATATCGCATATTTTTTTGTTTATTCATATAAATATAGTTAACACCTGACATCAATCTTAGTCACACAATATTTTTATTAAACACATTGGCAATGAAATCAAAATATATTATAAAATAACTAATTAAGCTTATATTAAACATTATTATAGTAACAAAAATAAAAATATTATAATTACCCTGAACGATATAACTGGCCATCAATGCTGCTGTGTTATCATTGCATTGCAGTAAACCTTGAGCTAAATCCCGTTTGATTTGTAGACAGAATAAATATCTTGTAAACTCTTCCTCAAGCTGTGCAGGATCCGGTGTATAAAATTTAACACAGAACCTCAATAGCGGATCAATAAGAGACAAACCAACCTGTCTGCACACTGGCTTCTCCAAATCCAACCAATACTGTAAATATCGAATTCTTTAATTTTATCTATCATTGAAAAACAATATTTACATTAAATCATATCTTACTTTTGTAAAATTTGGTTCTTGATATTCAAGACCAAAGTAATCCGCTTCTAAAAGATGTAATTGCTTACAAACTTGATCAAACAACACTCTACCTAATGCTTTGGCCTGAAATTTTTAAATAATAAAGTTTATACAATGCAATATAACTATCAAGTTTTGATTAATAAGTAAATACGTCTAACAAATTAACATTACGAGATATTTTCAAGCAATAAAAAAGTTATTAATTGAAAATTAAACAGCGCATCTTAATTAGTACAAAAACAAATAATTGCATTCTAAATAAAAAATATTTACCTTAAAAACCATTACTGTAATCTATATTGAATAGGTCGTTTTTTTTACCAGCAACATCAATTGTATAGTTTTACAACTCAATTGATTAATAGCAAAATTTTATATTGTAATATTAACATGTAAGGTCAAAGTTAATCTACATTAATGGAAAGCACCATAAGTAGGATTATCAAGTATTTTGTAATACATCTAAAACGCTTATCTTATCATGCGTTTTTTAATTTATAATTAAAACATTTTTGTAAATCATTGTAGAATAGGTACTTTTTAAATTTTAAAAATTTAATTTTTGCGTATATATGGGCATGTTTCAATTATGAAACAATTATTGAGTTATAAAACTATACAATTGATGATATCCAATTGTGAAAAATAATCTATTCAACACAGTTTTTAGTATCACAACAATAGTTTTCTTATAAAATATTTTTATTTAAATAGAATACAATTTTTTGTTTTTATACTAATTAAAACCTTTAAAAGACATACTCGTGTACGTCTAAATGGATCAAAATGAGAGTTCAATTTTGTAAACTTTTATGAAAAAACAGAAAAAGATAAAAAAATTCTTTGTATTTATTCCTTTATAAAGATCGTACATTTCTCTATTTGACATTTAAATTTTAATAAAACACAATATATAATCGCTATACAAATTTTCCTAAATCATGTTTTCAAAAACATGTGATCACTTAAAAACGGCTTAATCAATCAACTTATAATTCCACACACGTTTTTTATATACTAAAAACTAATGCTTAACATAAGATTTTTTGTGTTAACTTTAATCAGCTTCTATTTTGTTCAAACAATTCGTAAAATAGCAATGTTAATCACTAGAAACATGTTTCAATTTTATAAAGCTTGTACAATTTTATTCTCCGATGAGTTCTACACAACACATAGGCAGTAGCAATGGTCACAGCAAATGTCGTTTTTTAAAAACATGATTTGTTAAAGTTAAAGAACAACGCTTTTATATTATTTTTTAATAAAATTTAAATATCAAATAAAGAAAAGTATGATCTTAATATTCTTAATAAAATAAACATAATTTCTCTATTTTCAGTTTTTTTTCACAAAAATTTGCAAAATTAGATCTCATATTGACCCATATATACGCTCCTAATTTGCAATCAAAAACTATTTTAAAACTGGAGGACATCTCATGATGTTTTCTTGTTAGTAATTAAATTGTAAAATGTCAGCAACTCTTTATTATTAAGTATATATTTATAAATAATTAACACATAAAGTGTGTCAATCAGTAATATATTATAAATGTAACAGAACGATCGTACTTTCATTGTAAAAAGCCAAGATATTAGAACAAAATTAAATCTCTGAAGGAATAAGCAACACGTTACAAGCATTGTAAATAAATAATCAATAAATGAGTGTACATATTTCACACACATTCAAAGAGATCCCTCATTTGATACATTATATGCTCCAATAGCTCATTCTTCTGGAAATATATGCACACACACATTCACACATACACATACACACACACACACATTATATACATACATACACACCTATACAGCATATGTGCAAGTGGCTTGCTAATATAAAAAAAATATATATAAGTTAATAAAAATTTTTAAATCTAAATAACAAAATATCTTATACTAAATTTTAAGATTCTTTTAAACAATTTTTGAAAATTGTAGATCTAATTTATATGCACCTCAGGATATACATATGATGACATTATATAAAACCCTCATAATATTAAAATAAAAAATCTTTTTAACATTTTAAAATAATGTATCAAAAAAATAAAAATTTCTCTTGTGTCAAAACTTTTAGTTAAATGTCTTCATAGAGAAGATTCTAAAAAACTCTGTAATCAATGACTCTCGACCTAAATACATGAAATAAATAGTTTAACATGACTATGTAGCATAATATAGGATGATAAAACTGATACATTTGCAGACTTTTTGATTACATAAAACATAGAAATAATCAAGTTGAAATTATAAAAATAATGATGAGAAATTAAATCATATAGTTTACAAAAATTAATTATATTAAAGAGAAAAATATAAACTCCCTGATTAGATTATTTAATGACTATTAATTATTTAATAATTATTTAATGACTGTTCATTATTTAACAATTATTTAATAATTTAACATTAATAAAATATATGTGGATAGACGCAGTACATATAGATTTGTAACAGCTTACACTCAGGAATGCAATAATAGGGGAACATGCATTCAATTGGAGTATATAATGTAGAATTATGAAGGTACAATAGAATATTCAAGCATCATTTAATGTCACTTGACAACATTTATTCTCGCGGTAATCTCTGTAGGGCGTAAGAAGTCGACTTTATGAATAGTATGTGACAAACATTTCTACATACAGCTTGCGTGTTTGATAAGAAGTACACACAAAGGTCTGAGGCAAAAACACATTATGCCACATAAAGAAGCAAGAGTGTAGAATATTCTTAACTTATATTTATTTATGGATTTTATCGTGACCTTAGACAAAAAAACTCTTGCTTTCTTTTCTATAAAACGTACTGTAAAAAATAAATTACTTTACACTTTATCACCCTAAAGCTTTAATAGCGAAAAGATACTAAATTTTGTTAAATTATTTGAGCTTTACCATAGAATTTCCTCTGTGTCCTATTGTTAACATATAATTATTGCTAATAATTGAGACATAAAAATATTACTTGAGCATGAAATAAGTATATTTTACCTGCACTTGAAACATTGTAATAGAGTCATCTAACATTTGTACACGAACCGCCAACATCTTTCCAGCTTTTCGTGGTGTTGCAGGAGGTGTTCTACTACCTCCGTCTACACCGGCTGGCGTCGAATGACTGTGAGGCATTTTCGAGCCAACCCCTTTCATGCCAAAACTTTCTATGTCATTCATCTTGGATTATTTATGGAGCTGCTTTATGGAGCAATCATTTAATGCGTTTTTTTTTTCTTAAATTGGATTATCAATGTGTCTATATTATGTCATCATCTGTAACGAAAGAATTACGATAGATAAGAAGTTATGTTTAAATATCCCGTAATTAAAAAATTAAGCCAAAAAAGAATTAAGGTAATTATTTAGTTTAGGCTCCTCCATTCCGATTTTGATAAATTTAGGCTCAATCCACGCGTTTTTGCACGAAACGAACAAATCTGGCAGAAAAAAGTGTCGCTCTGTCTCGCAAACCGAGATATCAATCGTTAAAGTTGGCGATTGTACAGATTAGAAAACCAGTCATCTCGGTGTAATGTAACAAACTGAGCACGCGCTGTGATAGAAATGTGCACAAAATTTGAAACGTTCCTTTATTAATAATTACATCATTGCCACATTTACTACACTTGATGATTGTATTTGTCAAAACACTGTGTTGGATTAAAAAATTGATTAATTTTTGTGCAATGTATATTTTTTATTGAGGCATTAAAACAATTTATTTTTTAAAATTAATTAATTTAATTAATACACATCCCACTTAGTATAGAAATCTCAAAATAAGGTCTACATATGTACTGTACGCGCCGGCGCGGGGGTTGGGGTGGACGGGGATGGAGTGGACTTCGCTTCGCGTAAAAAGTCGCAAACCCATGTGAAGAAAGCAGTATATGTGTAGACCTCATTTTTAGATTTCTATACTTTGATATCTCGGTTTGCGAGGTAGAGCGACACTTTTTTCTGCCATATTCATTCGTTTTGTGCAAAAACGCATCGATTGAGCCTAAATTTATCAAAATCTGAGTGGAGGAGCCTAAACTAAATAATTACCGATCATAGGAAGCTACATAATAAAATTGTACATACATATATAGAGGAAATTAATGAAATATTTAAGGGCCACTTGCACCAACGCCAATTAACTGCCGGTTAAGTGTCAACCGTAATTTTACTTAACGACAAATGCAATTGGTCAATTCCGATAGAAAAATCAGCCGATTAAGTTAATTGGCGTTGGTGCAAGAAGCCCTAAAGCCCAAATCACACCTAGCGATTGACGATTGGCAATTACTTTTCAACCAATTAGAGCAAAGCAGCCACCTGTTTTGCTCTGATTGGTTTAAAAAGTAATCGTCAATCGCAATTGTCAATCGCTAGTGTGATTTAGGCTTAAAGCCTTGTATACACGATGCTAGAAATCGGTCCGAGTTCTCAAATAGAAATAGTTGTACTTTGATGCCTCTATATAGCGCTATAGTCGAGTTTGTGAGGTTAGCTCGAGTTAGCTATTGAACTTTATATCTGTTTATATTTTATTGTGATAAAGGTTATAAAAATTACAATTTTCGATGTCCAACGTCACATTAACCAACATTCATCAACTATTTATAAGGAAATAGTTGAACTGCTATGAATTGAATCTAGTAACTAGTACGAAAAAATAGGACGGGATCGACGGGATGCATTTTTCTGTTCGAGGTTTCTATTCGAGATTTTCATCCGAGTTGCTTGTGTCTACGATTCGAGTTTTAGTAACTTTTTCTCGGATCGAGAACTCCGACCGATTTCTAGTATCGTGTTCACAAGGCTTAAAAGACAGAAACAAAATCTTTTTGATGTTGAGTATTGAGACAGCACTGTTTCCGGATAAAAGGACATGTAAAAGAGATTCAAAGTGAAGGAACACAAGCTTTCGAGCCAATTTTATCCCGAGTCTTGCAAAGCAGAGAGTAGCACAAGAATCTCGCCTCTATTCCCGACACGCTGCTCTACTTTCGGCTGTTATCACGCGTCTCTTTAAAAGCGCATCGATTCATTCTCACGACGCGAGAAACACGCGAGTGTCGCGGATATGTGGGACGGGACGAATAACGAAGTTATCTACCGGCCGTTATCTACTCAATCGTCGTGAAGAATGACGGTGAACGACAATTTACGTAACGCACCCCGCGACGAGCGATTATTTTATAAACGTCAAATCCCCCGTGTCACTTCCTCTTTTCGGCAAGCTTCGCACGATTAATCGTAACGATGACCATCGATTCGACATGAAATTTTGAACGACTTAGCTGGGATGAAAGACAAAAGGGTGGAGAAACGCCTTTTGCTAGACAACACCATATCGAAAATAGAAACATAAGACATATCTTTCTCAAATAGCCATTGAAAACAGATTAAAAAAAATCTTGCTACAATCTTGTTAGCAAGAAGAAAACGAATTTATAAATACAGAATTTAATTCATTAATGCCCATTTTCACCAATGTAGATTAACTCTGATCTCAGTTTAACTTACTCCTTATCTTTTTCCAATTCTTAGAACTAAAGAAAGTAAAGAGTAAGTTAAACTGAGATCAAAGTTAATCTGCGTTGATGGAAATAGGCATAAATGATGTCAACAAAAAGCTTACAGACATATAACAAAAGAAGCTGATATAATTTGACAGCAAATTATGGGTAAATATGTGTTCTTGTAATTAGATAATCAGTGGTAACAACCAAACAAGTGCTGCGTAATGCAATTTGATGGCAATAAAAAACAAGTAGATCTATCCAGTGCAATATTGTTACACACAGAAAAAAAATTAATATCAAATAAATAATTTATTGTTTCATACATGTATAAACAAGAATATAAAATTTTCTTGGAAAAATTTATAATTTTAAGCAGACAATTTGCTTGCACGAAGAGAAAAATTTTCTTTGTGTAATCAAATGTCTATTTAAGATTATAAATTCTTCCAAGATCTTATATTCTCGCTTACATATGAAACAATTGCTAATTTAACATTTTTTTTTTTCTGTGTATTGTTAATAAAACAGAACAAAATCTGTGCTGAATACAATAATTATAAGTGTGCTCCTAGGTGGTTTCTTTTGTCGCATATAAAATTTGTTGGATTCTCTAAATAACCAAAATTTATTTAATCAAAGCTCAGATGTGTGTGTTATGTTTTTAAATTGTCTATGCATATATAAGACATGATTGTGTAACGCTATGGAAACCTTGCTCTATTTTTCCCATCAATTTGTCATCAAAGCACAGATTTTGTTCACTTTGTAATTTCATTAGATAATACTGTATAAAGCTCGATTTCTGTTGCCCATTTACTGTCTGGTTATATGTGATAAACCTGTGCCAACAAAATAAGAGATTATTACCTACTAGGTGGCACTGAATTCGTCACCAATTTTTAAGTGAATTTGATATTCACTTCATAACAATGTGCTAGCAATTTATTGAATATATAGCAGCAAGTTAGCTCGGTATTTTCTGCCAATTTGACATTGTATCGTGCATATTTCTACTTAGTTTTGACATCTATTTGCTGATATATCAACATGGTTTTAACACTAATTTGCTTTCATTTGACAAACAGCAAGATTTGCAAGCAAAATATGAGCCTAACGACGATACATATGGCACTAGTTCTAATACAAAGTTCTAATTACATTTGCTGTCAGTTTACAAACATATTGCTACCATATTGTATTTTATAAACATATTATAAAAGATGTCTTCATAAATGTCTTGAGATATCTTTTAAACTTCTTCAAATAAATATTAAATTGATCTAAAATTATCGATATTACAGATATACCGATATAAATTATAACCCTTTTACACGTTTAAAATATACACAAGGATAAATGCTGGGCTATTTTATGCTTAAAAACGAAAAAGTATATGTGTCGGTAATTTTTATTTTTTTTTTATAGGTAATTCCATCAGTTTCGATCAGGGTTCTGCCATATATTTCAGGATTACGTCTACATGGGTTTTATAAACAATATATATTTACACGAATCTTTTTTTCATGTAGACAATATACAAACATGTAAAATATGTAAATTATTAGATAATATAGAGTATAATATTGACAAAAGTAATCTAGTTTTAAAATTGTTAACATATCTAATTTTAATGTATTATCAATAAAAATATTTAATATTTAATACATAATATTAAAAATTAAATGTTAAAAAATTGTATGTGTGTATATGTGTGTGATATGTTAAATTTTTATTATATTACATATCACTTCCATGATCGTTATAGTTTACACAGATGACATTTTATACATAATGTATTCTACACAGTTTACTTTGTTTACGCGCAATGTAGTTATTTATCTTATACGTAAACACAAACCTGGTTCTGATTGTAAAATGATATAAAAATACCAAAAACAATTTTTGAATTAGTTTTCTTTGTCATTTAGGATAAGATTAAGTTATTACAGCAAAGCAAGATATTAGTTCTCACATTTTTCTTTTTTGAAGGATTTTTTTTATTCTGCATCAGATAAGTAAATAAAATAGATATAAATGTGTTTGATTGATAATGTAGATGATGTAATCTAAGCCTGTAATCAGACTAATTGAGTGAATTTAAATTGGAATTTAACCAACCAGAAGGAAAGCAAATCTCAGGTAGTTTAGTAAACTTTAATTGATTAAAATAGAATCAATCTATAATCTGCTTAGTTTTAAGGTGATCCTAAAATCATTCCATTTCACAAAATAAGAGCAATAATTTTGTGACAACTTTTCATATGTATTAATTTTACAGATTTGAAAATCCTTTTCTAAAATTCAAATATATACATTAATACATGTCTACTAAGTAGACTTTACATCAAGAACAAAAAAGGTTTTAATTCAGAACTTTTTTACTTTTTTTTCAGATCTTACTTTTTAGATCAATATAGTCTAAAGCTGTCAAGGCGTGACAATATTTACTTGTTACGTATAAAAGCTCTGCACTCTGTACTATGAAATTTATAGAATCTTTGGACATGTAACGTGCATGAAGACATGTAGAATTCTTAGAATTAAATTTAGACATCTAATTGAATACAAAAAGTTTATATGAAAATATATGTGTATACATTTTAATATATGTAGTAATATATCAATAATTCGTAACTCATATGTATTGTAAATCGTATGTGTGCAAGTGCTGTCAAATTTATGACATTGGGACATTTTTAAGACGTCTTATGTTTCAATTTTGTACATGTATGTTGACCAATCCATACAGCATACTTCAAGCAAGACATCCTGGGTATATCTTTAGAACATCCTTTGGATCGTCATTAGGTCTGTGCTGTATGGATCAAACGTAATGAAAATCGGACGAGGGAGAGCAGAAGAATGGCGTGTTTTAATACATTCGCATTGTGCCTCGCGCTTCGTAACGCTTTCGCTTTGCGAGTATGGACACGTATATGTGCGTGGTCGTCATAATTGCGAGTTCTTCGGCACGACGTACCGAAAATGGAAGTGAATAAATCGTTATTGTCATAGAGAAGGATGCTCCGAATGCCCTTCGCGCGCTCATTGAGATGAGCTTATATACCATTATATACTTTAAAGAGAATAAATCACGGATCGTAGACGGGGAGGGGGAACAGAGAGAGAGAGGATAGAAACGGTTGAGCGATTTATTCGTACGTACGTCCGCCGGGTTGTCACTGGTGCGCTTCCCTGCCAGCACACCTCGAAACGCGCGTCAACCAGAGTTCATTGATTACTGAGACACCACCGCTACGTCCGCCGGTCGCTTCCGTCAACTGCTACCGTGCCCTTCTCGCGGCAGCGGCGGCGGTGGCGGCGACAACGACGTCAATGACTGAAGGAAACGCGACGATCGTGTCGTCGTTAATGAATGATGCTGGTTGCCGATTTCGCAGCAGCGCCGTCCGACGAAGTGGGTGCGACGATGTGTGCGCGACGATTCTCGACCATCGAGCGCGTACTAGAACTCCGAACCCGAATCGGAGTCATCACGTATAGACACAAACACGCGTAAACATAGGTGTAGAGATGTCACACACACACACACACACACACACACACACACACGCGCGCGCGCAAGACTTGGAAGACAGACGGCCGATGTCGGGATTTTCTTTTAAACACGATTTACGCGATACGCGCAGTAAGAATGAGCACAGTTATCACGTTACATTATGTTCCGTTCTGTTCTGTTGCGTTGCGTTACGTCGCGCTGCGTTGCGTTTCACTCCGTTTTCGTTGTTCGTGATCGCGCCGCAGGGTCGGTCTACCGAGGGCGCGACATGTACGAAGGGCGGTGGCACTGGTCTTACAAGCTGCGTGTGGTGACATCTGACAGCCACGATCAACAAATCGAACAATATCCCCTTCGAAACGTTAAAGGTGTGTATAGTCGTGAGCTAAAAGGTAGCAACACATTTTTTTTGATGGTAGATGGTTTGATACTTAATTGGTTAGATCCACAGGTAAGAACCAATGACGTTCGCCGTTTGATGAGCAAGTTTACATTTCAAAAACAATCGAAGAAAATGTGTTGCAATCTTTTAGCTCACGACTCTACATACAGTTATCAACTAAAAGGTTGGATCCACAGGTAAGAACCAATTACGTTCGCCGTTCGAGGAGCAAGTCTATATTCCAAAAACCATCGAAGAAAGTGTGTTGCAATCTTTTAGCTCACGACTGTACAGTTAAGAGCTAAAAGGATGCAACACATTTTCTTTGATGGTTTTTGGAATGTAGACTTGCTCATTGAACGGCGAAGGTAATTGGTTCTTACCTGTGGATCCAACCAATTACGTTCGCCGATCAATGAGCAAGTCTACATTACAAAAACCATTGAAAAAAAAGTGTTGCAACATTTTAGTTTCTAACTGTATAATGTATGTGTATGTATAGTTATGAGCTAAAAAGTTGCAACACATTTTCTTCGATGGTTTTTAAAATGTAGACTTGCTCATCGATCGGCGAACGTAATTGGTTGGAACCACAGATAAGAACCAATTACGTTCGCCGTTCGATGAGCAAGTCTACATTCCAAAAACCATCGAAGAAAATATGTTGCAACCTTTTAGCTCATGATTGTACATTATCTTACCCAATCAGAACAGGAAGTCATCACGACGTCAAAATAACGTCAAAGTGATTGCAGAATGATTATTAAAACTCATTTATCGATCAATCATGATTCACTTTGATGATGATATTTTGACGTTATTGTGACTTGTTATCCTGCTTAGGTAACTATTATCAAGTGGAGTTCTCAAAGAGCGCTATGTTATCGACGAATTATTACCATAATTAGAGCTTTATCTAGTTTTTGTTTTAATTGAATTTTTCTTTTACTTATCTTATTTGCTGCATTCAATCGAGATTAACCAATAAATAATAAAACATTTATAAAATATCTGAATCTGGAAACATTCTATAAAAAAATATAGGTGAAAGTAGGGTTGTTGTATGCACTGGGTAATTGTACGCTTCCTGGTTTGGCATCTCCCCGGTGAATAGAGATTATATTATTACGGCAATATTTATAGGCTGAATGTAGTTTTTTTAATATATAACAATAGGTTATATCATTTAAAAACGTAGTTAATTGAAAAAATAAGTAAAATCACTGATCTCATACAGCACAGAAAGATTGCAGGAACATTGCAGAATGATTTCACTGAAACATTATAATATTGCATTTTGATTGCGAAACATTGCTGCAGCATTGCTGGAAGATTGCAGTAACATTAAAATGTCCGCTTTTTTAAATGTTGCATTGAAACATTCCAACAACAATGTTATACATTTTTCCAAAATATTCACATAAATATTATTACACCACATAATTCCAATGAACAAAACAATATTTTTGTAACATTTTAAAAAACATTTTTTGAGAATTTTTTTTCAGAAATTTCCGAGCAGTCAACCATCCAAGTTGCGGTGAACGTTGCTTGATCTCCGTGATCGCTGCGAACTGATCCCTCATGATGACCTGTGAACATTTTATGCTGACATGTGTATATAACTGGTAAATCAGGTCAATATACGTTATTGAAAAAATGTATATTTAAAGCACAATATTTATATAAACAAATATAAAATTATAGTTTTTTTTACTAATTTTGCAAATGCAAATTAGCATCTGGAATAACTTTTCTGTTATTTGTTTAAATAAGATGCAGAAAATATACATATATCAATATAATACAATAATTAAATTAAATATAAAAACAATTTTATTAAAAAAACAATTAAAAAATATTGTTTGTTCATTGGGCTGTAGATCGAGGTTTTTTTCATATATAGACCTATTTTATCTATTGATATAAATATTTATGTTTCTTAACAATACTATGATGCACACAGTACCACGGAACCGCATGTCTTTTTCTAGACGTCTTAGAGTCAACATTTGAAGGGTGTCTGTAGACGTCTATGCAAAGTCGATTTGTAGTTAACTTTAAAAGCTTGACTTGGATGAGTCGACTTACAGTCGACATATGGACGGTTGTACTAGGGAATGTAGAAATTCAGCGGACAATTTAGTAACGTCGCCCGGTCTTATTTTACTAAAGGATGAATAATTATGGATGAGTTAAATTAATATTATTATTATGCGCAAATATTCTGCTTTGGCTCTTTATTAAAAAATTATGATATTGCAATGTTTCCGGAATATTACTGGCATATGCCATGCGCTGTTGCAAGCATATTGTTAATTTATGTTTCTGCAATGTCTCCGTAATATTGCATTGCAATCTGCAACATTGCAACGTTGCTGCAATGTTGCTGGAATTTCCTGTACTGTATGAGTAAAAAATAAATAGATTAAATGTTAAATAAATAGTAAATAAACATTATTTTAGAGATAAAAAATAAATAAATTAATTAATATTAAATAAACATTAAATAAATATTAAATAAACATTTAAAAAATGCTTACTAAAATTATTTTTTTAATTAAATAATTCATAAAAAATAAATACATAACAATATTAAATAAACGTTTAAAAACGTTTATTAAAAGAAGTTAAAATAAATAGTAAATTAATGTTCTATAAATGTTAAATTAATGCTTGGAAATTGTTGTTTCAAACAAAAAATTAATGTAAAATAAATATTAAATTAATGTTCTTAAAAAATGTTTTTTTAAATAAAAATGTAATGTGAAATAAATATTAAATTAAAATTGAATAAATGTTAAATTAATGTTTTTAAAAAATGTTTTTTCAAATGAAAAATTAATGTAAAATGATTATTAAATTAATGTTGAATAAATGTTAAATTAACGTTTTTAAATAATGTTTTTTTAAATAAAAAATTAATGTGAAATAAATATTAAATTAATGTTGAATAAATATTAAAGAAATATTCTCCAAAATCATTATTTTAAATATTTAATTAATGTTAAATAAATGTTAAATAAGTTGTATGTCAGTTTTTGATTAACAAGATAAGACACATTAAATATGTTACCAAGACTTCTAATGTGTCTAATGTAAAAACAACTTTTTTCCAACAATTTACGCCTAGCGCAAATGAGACAATACACCACATCCATGTGTCTTCCTCTGAATTTAATCCTGAGATTCTTCTGGACACTTTGCATAGCGATTGGTTTACCAATCTGAGCGGTATTGATATCCTAAGGGACATTTGATACCTTTTACAACTGGGGGATTGTTTTGGTTTACCGTTATTGGATAGTGACAGGGGAAAAACATTATTAGAATTTATCAAATACACAGAACATAACATCTCAAAATACAGAGAAAATATACATGTGGCAATTAGGAATTGGTCTGTATCGATCTTGGAGAGCTTGTTCCGTAACGGCTGTTTGGCAAGTACCAATGACCAGCTAATTAAAGACTGGTTACAAACTACGAGGAGATTCGTTAGGGAGCATCCTAACATTCTGTTTAGCAGAGCAGACAAGGGTAACGTAACAGTTGCCCTTGACAAGAAAGATTACATCTTGAAAATGGAAGGCATGCTCTCTGACAAATCTTCTTACGTTAAATTATCAAAAGATCCAATTCTAAAACTAACTAAAGAAGCGCGTTCTCTTCTCTCCAATTGGAAAAAAAGCTTTTATTGAACAACATAGGAGCATATTAACAACGGACGGCGTCTTGCCAAGAACCTAATGTTTGTCAAAGATCTATAAACCTAATAACTCTTTAAGAATTATAATTTCTTCCATAAATAGTCCTCTACACTCTCTGGTTTATATTTTACATAATATAATTTATAATATAATTTATACCAGAAGCGGATAGTTTCGTTAAAAATAGTTTCCATTTGGTTAACAAACTTAATGGCCTTTCCTTGGAATCAGATCACGTCTTAGTCATTGGACGTCGTGTTTCTTTTCATTAATGTTCCAAAAGACTTAGCGGTGGAAAGCGTCACAACTAGATGGGATTTGGTTTCAAAAAGCACTACTATTCCCGTCAATGAATTTCTCAATGCTTTGAATTTAATAATAGATTCCACGTTTTTTAAATTTAATAATGTTTGCTACAAACAGATCTTTGATCTGCTAATGGGATCACCGTTATCTCTTATTTTAGCGGATTTAGTCATGCAGGATTTGGAGTGCAAGGCGTTAAAACTCCTCTCTTTTCATCTACTTTTTTACTGCAGATATGTAGATGACATTATATTAACAGCCTCGGCTAACTCGTTATCGAGCATTCTTGACATGTTTAATTCCATGCATGATCGTTTATAATTTACTATAGAGAGAAAGAGAGAGAGAGAGAGAGAGAGAGAGAGAGAGAGAGAGAGAGAGATCAAGGGCAAAATTAGTTTTCTTGATGTTATGCTTGTAAAGATAAATAATAAGATTATTTTTGATCATTACCGCAAATCAACTTTCTCCGGAAGATACTTAAATTTTTTCTCACATCATCCTCTGTGTCATAAAAAAGGTGTTATTTTTGATATGGTTGACAAATTACTTTTATTATTACATCCTCAACTTCATCGTAAAACTTCATAACTTTAGTTAATATTTTATTGGAAAATATTTATCTTTTAAATTTTATCTTTTTTATAATGAATTTCAGACTCAAACACCTTTTTTATAAATATGATATCTGCGTTGAGGATAAACGTGTGAGAAGATTCTTTATGATCCCTTACATTGAATCGGTATCAGAGAAATTTTGTCTTTCTCGTGTAAGTTTGACTGCAGTGTTGCGTTCACGATTCCTGTTAAATTGAATAAATTTATAACTAGTGGTCAAAGACCATATAAAGCGTCTTTCTTGTAATAACGTGGTCTATAAAATTAATTGTAAGGACTGCAATTCTTTTTACGTGGGACAGACGAAACGCCAACAATTAAAAACAAGAGTGAGCGAACATAAAGCAGATATTAAAAAAGCCAGTTCTCCTTCGATTATCTCATTACATTGCATTGGAGAAAACCACGAATTTGATTGGGAGAACGTGGAAATTTTAGACAAAGAGCCATCTTATGTTAAAAAATCTATATCCGAGATGTTACACATCAAAAATCAATTGCGTGGACTCAATAAACAAAGCAATACTAAACTCCTCTCGGAGTATCTTCCTATCCTTGTTGTGTATTCCCCCTTCTTAGGTTCGTCGTCCCTTCTCCTTCTATTCCTTTCGTTCGGGCCATCGAGATTATCTCGTTTTGGTCCTTATTATTTGTATCTATTCTCACCAAGATGTAACATCCCATCTCACAATGCTGTGACATAAGTTTTCGTGCTTAGAGGTATTTTGTATATAATTTTTAGCTCGATTATTTTTTTCCTTTTTTTTTGATTTTGCATAATTTTTTATAATGTTTTTTTTACAATTTTATATCTTATGACTTGTACAGCTTTCTTTTATTTCATATTTATTTTTATTTTTATTTATTTTCCGTTTATTTTTTTTAACTATTTAATTTGTATTGTTGTCTGTTACAAGTTTAAAAGTCATCATTTTAATATTATTTTCTTATTTATTTATTTGTTAGCAACCAATTTATGTTGTTTTTACGAAGCTTTTGTCTTTGCACACGTTCTGTGAGATCATTTATTATGTTCCCAGATAGCACATTGCCGTCTTTGTTGTCGTTTTGACACCAAAATGACACCAAAATTGTCACTTGGCATCAATTTGATGTCAAATTGGTGTCAAGTGACAATTTTAGTGTCATTTTGGTGGCAAAATGACAACAAAGACGGCAATGTGCTATCTGGGTTAAGACGTTGAAAAAAGATGTACATTGCGGTTTTGCTCAATCTCTATTTATTCGGTAACTTGTTTTTATTTTTGATCTTTATTTGTTTATTTCGATAAATTCATATCTTAATTAGTGCGATTATTTGGTTGTTTTATAGACTTGTAAATCTGTACTGAGAAAGACCGTCATTAAAGGTCGAAACGTTTGCTTGATATTGGATTTATGCTGTAATTTATTTATTTGCGTCTGACATCCTGCGTGGCTCTTAAACTCATTAGTTCCTAATTTTAATTTGTTTATAATTTTTTTTTCTTGACTTATTAAAACATAATTTCCTAAAAATGTCTTGCATATTTTTATTCCAGAAAAGATTTTTAGATTAATTCTCTATAAAAGCAAACAAATTGTTTGGTTTGCTTTTGCTTAGAATTAATTCGAAAATTTCTGGGATTAAGATGTGCAAGAAACAAATTAGGTTAAATGAGATTGATAAAATAGCATCATTGGAGCAATATAACAACACTAAAGCTTTACATAATAGCTACATTGCATCAATGTAACAAAGTGACGAATTAGGTTATTGGTATATACCAATTGCAATTTTGCTGTTACATAACAGCAGTGTTTTCCTCAGTTACATGTTACGTTGATATAATACGTAACCATGATGTTCTATGAGTGGGAAATTATAACTAACATGGACGTTACATGTAACGAACACGCTATATTGCGTGTTACCTTTAAGTTTACTGCATCAACATTGCTATTATATTGTTGTGTTTGCTGAGATAGTTTTTTTTTACTAATTTTGCAAATGCAGAATAGCATCTAGAATAACTTTTCTGTTATTTGTTTAAATAAGAATGCAATTAAAAAATATATATCAATATAATACAATAATTAAATTAAATATGAAACAATTTTTTATTAAAAGAACAATTAAAAAGTATTGTTTGTTCATTGGGACGTAAATCGAGGTTTTTTCATATATAAATCTATTTTGTCTATTGATATGGATATTCATGTTTCTCAACAATACTATAATGCACACAGCACCACGGGATCGCATGCTTTTTGTAGACGTCTTAGAGTCAACATTTGAAGGATGTCTGCAGACGTCTATGCAAAGTCGATTTGCAGTCAACTCTGAAAGCCTGACTTACAGTCAACATATGGACGGTTGTGCTGTTAGGAAATGTAAAGATTCAGCGGAAAATTTAGTAACGTCGCCCGACCTTAGTTTGCTAAATGCGAATGAATTATGAATAAGTTAAATTAATATATTATTATACGCAAATATTCTGCTTTAGTTTTTTATTGCCATTACTTTATTAAAAAATTATGATATTGCATTGTTTCTGGAATATTACTGGCATATGCCATGGTATGTTGCAGGCATATTGTTAATTTATGTTTCTGCAATGTCTCCGTAATATTGCATTGCAATTTGCAACATTGCAACATTGCTGCAATGTTGCTGCAATTTTCTGTGCTGTATAGGTGTAATTGTTCTTGTTAAGGGCAACTGTTATATTGTCTTTATCTGCTCTTGTAAAATGTTAGGATGCTCCCTAACAAATCTCCCCGTGGCTCGTAACCAGTCTTTGATTAATTAATGTTCACCGGACGGCTACTGCGGAACAAGCCCTCTAAGATCGATACAGACCGATTTCTGATTGCAACATGAATACTTTCTTTGTACTTCAAAATGTTATGTTCTATGTGTTTGATGAAATTCAATAATATCTTTCCCCTGTCGCTATCCAACAACGATAAATCGAACCGATCGTCTAGTTGTAAAAGATATTGAACGTCCTTCGGGATATCATTTGTTACTCAGATTGGTAAATCAATTATTATGCAAAGTTTCCAGAGGAATGTCGGAGCTAAATTCCAAAGGAGACACTTGGATGTTATGTATAGTTTCATTTGTGCTAGGTGTGAGTTGTTGGAAAGAAAAAGTTGTTTTTTTCATTAGCCACATCAGAAGTCTTGGCGACATATTTAATGTGTCTAATTGTATCAATCGAAAACCAATGCTAATTAAGAACCGACAATTTTTTTGTTTCAACTAATTAATCTTTTTATCAATCCTGGAAACCTTATTGCGCCACAACTAACTGTTCTTTTTTTCTTGAAATGTAAAAAAATCTTTTTCGATCAGTGGGGGGAGGACGTTAGACACGTTACTAAAAGTCTTATAAAATTGGTGTCTTAAAAAATGTAAATGTTTGTATGCATCCCTAAGTTCTAACTTTAGTACAATATTAATAAAGTTATTGCTAATTCTGTCCAGACTATTTAACGAGGTTTTTTGGAGCAGTCAAATATTTGCGTGTTTTCTGAAAATGTTCCAATGTATCGAAGTTAAATCATATCTTAAGCACTCTGATAAAGTGGTTTTGCATGTGTAACGGTTTCGCATTCCGAAATTGTTTCGGGAACCATATATGTTTTTTTTTAAATCAATTTATTAAATTCAGCCGATCCTTGACACTTTTACAATCAATTTCATCGTAAAGCTTCATAATTTTAGTTAATATTTTATTAGAAAATCACTATCCTTTAAACTTTATCTTTGCTATGATTCAATTTAGATTTAAACATCTTTTTTATAAAGATGACACCTGTGTTGAGGACAAACATGTGAGAAGATTTTTCACGATCCCTTACATCGAATCGGTATCGGAGAAATTTTCGTCTTTCTCGTGTAAGTTTGATTATAGTGTTGCGTTCACGATTCTTGCTAAATTAAACAGATTTATAACTACTGGTAAAGACAATATAGAGTGTCTTTCTTGTAATGATGTTGTTTATAAAATTAATTGTAAAAACTGCGAGTCTTCTTATGTAGGACAGACAAAACGTCAATTAAAAACAAGAGTGAACATAAAATGGATATTAGGATTACCAGTTCTCCCTCAGTTATTTCGTTACACCGTTTTGAAGAGAACCACGATTTTGATTGGGAGAACTTGGAAATTTTAGACAAGGAGCCATCTTTTATGTTAAAAGATCTATATCCGAAATGTTACACATTAAAAAATAATTGCATGGACTCAACAAACAAAGTGATACCGAACTTCTCTTGGATGCGTATCTTCCTATTCTCGAGCGTATTTCTATACAAATTTGACATTTTTCGCAATAATTTCTTTATAGTTTTTTTTTATGGGGACAAATGTTTAATATTTAATAATACGTGATATTACTTAATCTTGTTTAATTTAGAATTGTGTTATGACTAAAAATTAATTCGGCGCCTAGTTCATTGAACTTGAAGAAAGTATATAAAATCACACAAACAATACAAGCACGAAGACCTAGCTGCGTAAAAGGCATTCTTGTTCAATTTGTATTGATACAGCAACGGTCAAAATATCTCTCTCTATTATTTTAATAATATAATTTTTTTTAGAAAGTATGACGTTTTAGCTTTAAAACGCCGCATTTGAAAGTCTTAAAAGTTTTTTGTTGCGAAGATATGATTTTTTGAAGAAAAAGTGGATTTTTGATCAATTTCTTATTTTTGCTTAATGTTTTTTTTTATGACTTTAAAATAAATTATTTTTCGGCAATGCCAATTGTACAGTAGTCACACTCCTGAGATTCTTTCATAAAAAAAAAAAAAAAAAAAAAAGATTGTAGTAAAATATTGATTGTAATCAAAGTTATAGCTTCTCAAGGCTTCTGTTAAAAAAATCTCCCAGACCCAAAAATGTGTTTCCGTATTTTACAGGATCAGTGTGTTTAAGGGTTAAACAATTAACAGAAAAGTTATTCCAGAGTGCTATTCTTTATTTGCAAAATTAGTAAAAAAAACTATAATTTTATATCGTTTATATAAATACTTTAATTATACATATTTCATTTTTTTGATAACGTATATTATCCTAATCTACCAGTTATATACACATATCAGCATAAAGTGTTCACAGGTCATCATGAGGGATCAGTTCGCAGCAATCACGGAAGTCAAGCAATGTTCACCGGAGTTGCGACTTGGATAAGCAACCGCTTGAAAATTTCCCAAAAAAAAATTTCGTAATTTTTTTTGCGAAAAATGTATTTAAAATGATACAAAAATATTATTTTATTTATTGGAATTATGTGGTGTAATAATATCTATGTGAATATTTTGGAAAAATTCATAACATTGCAATGTTGCTGGGATGTTTCAATGCAATATTTCAAAAAGCGGACATCTTAATGTTGCTGCAATCTTCCAGCAATATTGCAGCAATGTTTTGCAATCAATATGCAATATTACAATGTTTGAAATCATTCTGCAATGTTCCTGCAATCTCTTTGTGCTGTGTGGGACAGTTTCTATTTGTTTGGTAACTTCATTTATTTATGACTTTTATTTGTTTAATTTGATAAATTTATATTCTAATTTGTGCGATTTTTATATGTGCTTTATAGATTTTTACAATTTGTACTGAGGAAGACCGTCATTAAAAGTCAAAACGTTTGCATTATCGTGCATTTATGTTGAACTTATTACTTATTGTGTTTAACATCCTGCGTAGCACTTAAGCTCATTATTTCCTAATTTTCATTTATTTATATGAGCCTTAACTTTTGTTTTTATATTGTTTTACAAATTAAGTTATTATAAATCAATACATTTGAGGTTAATCATCCTGATGACAACCAAAAGATAGTCCACACATATAAATATAATTATTGTACACTGCAAGACAAATTCGCTCTAAATATGACGAAAAAAAGTAACTTTTTTCCACTTTAAGTAAGTGTGAAATTAAAGCGAAATTATCGACGGGTGATCATTTGTTTAAAGCGGACAACCTAACTTAACCATAGCAACTCGCAATATGGCGATTCGACTCGTCGATCGTCGATAATCCCACCTTAATTTCACACTTACAAAGTAGAAAAAAGTCACTTTTTTTCGTCATACTTAGAGCGGATATGTTTTGCAGTGTAGATAAAGTTATTACAATACATGGTTCTTTGACAAGTGATAGTTTAATGTACATCATTTTGTCATTTTTTAAAAATAATTTTGAGTATGTATCTTAGAGCCACGTGATCATTTTGAATTAATAAATGTTTAGAACATTTAACTACTTTTACAAGAAGTAAAATTTTCCCAAATGCTGATAGGTATTATATTTTATTTTCATAACTTTCCAATCTCTTATCCTTTCTTAAAAAATAGAAAAGTTAAAATCAATGTTTTTCTTTTTGTCAACATATTGGGAGAAAGTATATTTCATTCCACACTGTTAAAAATACTCTTAAATTTTATTATTTTTTAATATACACTGGTGAATAAAATTTAATTGGAAATACATATACACACACACACAAACATTGGATGCACGATTGTCCGTTCGCCATCCAAAATAGTCATAGACGGTATACGATACACGATGTTTTTCAGAAAAAGAGAATGTAGGGAAAATTGTAATCTCCAGATAATTGAAACAAATTAAACTTTTAATTATTACATATACTTTATAGGCTGGTGAAGGCTAAGTAAAGCCGAAACGTCGTCCCTAATTAATTGTACTACTTAACTAAATTATATTATTGTAAACTAAAATTGCTTATTTAATTGTGCTTATTAAAATTGACCGTTTTTAATATTATACTTTTTGTTTATTCAAAACACGAGCGGTTCCCCAAGAATTTTATTATTTAATAAAATTTAAATTCTCTGTAACCGGAAAAAAAACTATTAATACACTGGTGAATGAAATTTAAATTCTCTGTAACCGGAAAATCTATTAATGTACATGTTAATGAGATTTCAGTTTATAACAACTTTAAAATTATAAGTATTGAAATTTCATATACTTTTTATTTACGAATATAAATGTCATTTTAATTAACCGTAATTAAAATAACTAATAATGTACACATTTAAAAAATTTGAAATTATATTTTATTTACATATATATGATATATATATATATATATATATATATATATATATATAATTTATACTAAAAAAATGTTCTTAGTATCAATGAATGACGATCATTGACTTGAAATTTATTAATACATACTAAACTTTCAACTAATATTGTGAATATTGCAAAGAATTTTTTTATTAACCCCTTAATTAGATTCATTAATAATCAATCACTGTTTATTAATATAATATACTTGATTGTATCTCAGGTAGCAAGCTGGCGTTATTTGTCGTCATTTTAACCACAAAACAATGTCTTTAATAATATTTTGATATCAAAATGACAAAAAATAACGTCAGGTTACAATCATAACTTAATGTAATATTTAACTGAATTAAGAGAAAAGTTTATCCTATTAATAAACGTGTTCATAGAATCAATAAACTTATCCGATGTGTACTTTTATAATTCTAAAGAAATGATATAATGATAAATACATTGAACGTATTAAAGCATTATTTTGTTAGTTAATAAAGTTTGTTTATTAGCTCAATGATCGAATTCATTATATGTATTAAACGTATTCTGAAAACAAAATTTGTTAATACAATAAATTTTGTTATTAAAACATTTCTTAAATTCATTGTATCAATAAAATTTAAATCAAAGAATGTCACTTATTAATACCACGAACATTTTTTCAATGTAAGATTTATCCCATTACTTTAAAACAAAATATTTAAATTATAAACTAAAATTAAAATATGAAGAAAAATTAAAACATTAAGGTAAAGTTGGTATATACGCCGTCTACACTATCAAAAATTTAATTTGTCAAGTATTATTTATTGTGTTTAAGGAAAATAAATTATACTAATAAAAACTATATACTGTTTACTATTATAAAAAAAATTTTAAATATGAAATATCTCTTTTCTTATACTTGAAAAAGAAACTTAAAAAAACACTTGCATTTTTGTCATATAAAAAAAAGAGGCGGGATTTACGACTACTCATGTGTAAGATACACGGCACATAAATTATTTACAAATAACATTTACAAATATGATATAAAATAACATAATGTCTTGCAAAATGTGTTTACAAAGTTTATTAGGGAATAAAAACTAATTAGGGAGTAAATATGTGTACAGAGTAATAATAATGCAATATTGAAGAAATTAATATGCACAGACATCAACAGAATGCAGATATGTTCTCAACATATAGTGCTCAACATTGGATAAGTGCTGCTTTCCAATCACGCAGTATCTGCATTATAGTATAAATCCCGCTCGCTGAAAAGGCCGTATATCCTAAACAAGTGGAATATACAAGATATCAAACTAAATAAAGAATACAAAAGCTATGCACTTGTATCTTGCTTGTATTTCATCTTTTACTATCACTCTACATTTACATATCATTAAATAATCATTATGCCTTTTATATTTTCTACAATAATCATTTTACGTAGATGGTAATACACGATCGCGCTGCTTTAACATGAAAAAGTTAATTCAATTCACGATATTTTCATTAATATTAACAATTAAGAATTGTAATTACAATACAATACTAATATAGCATAAATGCACATAACAGAGTGGGTGTGAGCAAACCATCTTTATTCCTTCTATTTTTTCTGACTGCTGCGGCGTACATCCCCCCGCGGAAAAAATATCGACTTTATCCTAGTTTTAAGTTTAAAATTTTGGAAAATATAACATAACAGCTGAATTTGTAACTACCCAGATAACAAAATGCGCGCATAGTGAATTCACAGAGCGCGCATGCCGTGCGGATTATCCGCACGGTGTGAGCTCACGGTATCCGACAGATGGGTCATCATATGAGAATCATATCGGTCACACGTGTGTGGTACTCATGCGTTCTCCAAATGAAACTCATATTGCTCGCATGCATGCATACGGCACTCAAAATTTCTAATCATTGCCCATTTTTTTCACGCACCCAATCAGCACACAATATTTAAAAAATGTTTTTAAAAACCTCAAAATTAATGGATTCATGCCTTTTTTTACATTAAACAAATTTTTTTTTAATATTAAGGTTTTATCTTAAAAATTTTTTTTTTCGAAATTTCCACGCGGTCACCCATCCAAGTTGTGACGCCAAAACGGAGTTTGCTTGATCGTTGCTTGATCTCTGTGATCGCTGCGAATTGATCCCTCGTGATTATCTGTAAACACTTTATGCTTATACATGTATTAGGAGTATAAATAAGTTTCCGCCGTTTCACAAAAAATGGCGCCACTAGTATGTTGAAATTGTCTGTTGTAAAACGTTATATCGTAAGGTTGGACATCTGGCAACAACATAACCTTAAAATATTAGCGATTTTGTATCAGCATCATATATCTTTTTTTGTGCAAAAATGTCGAGTTTTGAGCCGAATAAGCGTCATTTGCGGGAGCTTTTGATTTACTTCTTTAATTTGAAGAAATCCTTCAGCCGAGACGCATCGATAGCTAGTAGAAGCATATGGTGAAGCTGCCTTGAATGAGAGAAGTTGCCATGAGTGGTTTAAGAACGGTGACTTTGACGTCGAAGACAAAGAACGTAGCGGAAGGCCGAAAGTGTACGAAGACGCAGAATTGAAAACATTATTAGATGAAGATTCGTGCCAAACGCAAGAAGCACTTGCACTTACATTAGGAGTGACTGAACCAGCAATTTCACATCGCTTAAAATCATTGGGAATGATTCAAAAACAAGAAAATTGGGTTCCATATGAACTGAAGTCGAGAAACATTGAACGCAGATTTTTCACATGTGAAATGCTGCTTGCCAGGCATAAACGAAAGGGTTTTTTGCATCGTATAGTCACTGGTGATGAAAAATGGATCCACTACGATAACCCAAAGAAGAAGAAATCATGGGGACCACCTGGCCATGCTTCAACATCGACAGCCAAGCCGAACATTTATGGAAAAAAGCTCATGTTGTGTATTTGGTGGGATCAGCTTGGTGTCGTGTATTATGAGTTGCTCAAACCGAATGAAACCATTACTGGGGCTCTCTACCGAACACAATTGATGAGATTGAGCTGAGTACTCAAGGAAAAACGTGCCCACTACTACTCCAGACACGACAAAGTTATTCTTCTGCATGATAATGCTCGTCCACATGTTGTGGCGCGGGTCAAAACCTACCTGGAAACACTCAATTGGGAAGTTTTACCCCACCCACCGTATTCACCAGACTTTGCTCCTTCTGATTACTACCTATTTCGATCGATGGCGCATGGCCTGTTTGAGCAATACTTCACATCATATGAAGATACAAAAAATTAGGTCGATTTGTGGATAGCTTCAAAAGATGAAGCATTCTTCCGACGCGGTATCCGTATGCTGCCAGAAAGATGGGAAAAAGTAGTGGCTAGCGATAGACAATACTTCGAATAAAACATTAGGTACCGTTCTTTCACAATAAATGCCCAATTTTTGATAAAAAGCGGCGGAAACTTATTTATACTCTTAATACATACATCACTGATAGATCAGGTCAATATATGTTATCGAAAAGACAAAATATATATAATTAAAGTATGTCATTTAAATAAATATATATAATTAAGTTAATTTTTTACTGATTTTCATAGATGTTATTAAAATATTTTTTAAACAAATTTTTATCCATAATAATTAAAAAATAAATAGTTTAAATGTTAAATAAATAATAAATAAACATAATTTTATAGAGATAAGAAATAAATAAAATAATTAATATTAAATAACCATTAAATAAATATTAAATAACCATTTAAAAAATGCTTATTCAAATCATTTTTTCAATTAAATAATTCATGAAAAATAAATACCTAACAATATTAAATAAAAGTTTAAAGAACGTTAAAAAAAATAAACAAATATTAAATTAATATTAAATTAATATTCAATAAATGTTAAATTAAAGTTTTTAAAATTGTTTCAAATAAAAAATTAATGTAAAATAAATATTGAATTAATGCTAAATAAATGTTAAATTAATACTCTGACTAAGGTGATATTTTTTGCAATAATTTATTTACAGTTTTTTCAAGGGAGAAAAGGGTTAATATTTAATAATACGTAATATTACTTAATCTTGTTCAATTTAGAATTGTGTTATGACTAAAAATTTATTTGGCGCGCAGTTCATTGAACTTCAAGAAAGTATATAAAATCACACAAACAATACAAGCACGAGCGACACTTGCAAGCAAACCACTACGCAAGCGAATGACCGGAGACTCATTGTAAAGTTGTCATTTCGCATGAGCATAAACCTATCGGTGACAATAGAAAAATAGTTTTAAAGAGATTGCATCAATTAGAGCGCACGTTCAAGAGCAATAATGTGCTTTGTACTTGATATGTAAATTTTATGTCATAATATATTAAACTGCGGCAATTGCATTATGTCAATTGCAAATAAATCTTTAAATAGTTACAAAAATGTCAACCTTTCAAATTACGGAGTATTCAAAGAAAGCAGTAGCAATACCAAACTAAGTGTCGTGTTTGACGTAAAAAAATAGTAAGGGTACGTCCTTAAACAATGCACTTTTTGTCGGATTTACGCTGCAAGATAATTTAATTGACATTGTTATATGGTTTCGATTTTACAATATAGCCATAACTGCCGATTTGCAAAAAGTGTATCGTCAAGTATTGATACATAGTAATGACAGAAATTTTTAACCCATATTATGGTGGTTTACGATTGATGAACCTGTAAGGGTCACTTAAACACCATTAGATACGGACAAGCATGCGCGTCATATCTAGCGATGTTTGAGACAACGCGTAATTGAAAGATCAGAGCGCTACCTATTTGCAGCTCAAGCGATATTAAATATGCGATGATATATGTAGCGATGATATATGTAGATGACATAATTACCAGAGAAAACACAGTCGAGTATGCACGTCGAGAATTTTACAAGAGCAATTAGTTAGATTGTTGTCCAAGAGAAAATTTAAAGCACATAAATGGTGTTCAAATTTGAATCATGCATTAAAAAAAGTATCTAAAGTTTGCGATAATCTAATACAAGCTTGAATATTGAAGTAAATGATGTTATCCATACATTGGAGTTTGAGTGGAATCCTGGAATTCTCTGACAAGTCTCGATTTACAGCTCAAACAATATCAGATGCATCCACAAAACGTGAAGTGTTATCCGCGAAAAGCAAGTTATTTGATCCTTTGAGCCTAATCAGTTCCGTTTTAATAACGGCGAAGATTTTAAGCAAAGTTTGTGGCAAATCAAGTTGGATTGGGACAATCTTCTCCCTGAGATATTTATAAATAAATAAAAAGACTTTTAATCAAACTTGACTGATTCAAATATACTGCGTATACCATGATTAAATATTAGTTTGTTAGGAAATAGACAATTTTAATGCACGATTTTATTTTGCGATGCATCCGACAACGCGTACGATGCATGTCTTTATATACAGTTAATATACAATTATTTCAATACAATATTTATTATGTTAATTAATTATGTTCCAAGGTAAGAGTTGTTTACCTGAAAAGGCAGGCAATACCTAGATTAGAACTGTGCAGCGCAATATTACTAACCAAATTGATTAGCAATGCAAAACAAGCGCTTCATATACCTATTGACGAGATATGCGCTTAGTCTAATTCGATGTTAGTATTAAATTAACTACGTGAAGATTTGACTTGTTGAAAATTTTTTGTAGGTAACCGCATGTTCAAAATAATTGACATTTTATATATTATTCATTGGAAGTCAAAATTAAAAAGTCCTGTGGATTTAGTATCAAGAAGAGTTACACCTGCGCAACTCACAAACAATTTGATGTGGTGGCATGATTCCAGATGACGGTTGTGCAACTTACACTACTCAACAATTGGAGAAGAATCAATGTGCCAACTTACGGATGATGATTTTGCTTTTATCGATATGGTGTCTAAGAAAGATACCCGAATTTGCAACTTAAATTTATATTCACCATCAAATTATATTCACAAGCTTGTTCAGGACTGTTTAGCATTGTCAAAAATTGTGCGATCTTTATTCTACTGTCTTAGATTTGTCTCAAATTGTCGAAAAGAGCCAGAAGATAGAATCTTGAACAGATTAACCATACAAGAATTATCAGAAGCTTATTGTACAGTAATCAAATATCTGAAGCAATAGGTAATACTTTATTTACATTTGAAGAACTGTTAACGGCGCTGGTTTAGATAGAAGCTTGTCTAAACTTCAAGCCTTTGTCACTTTTGTTTTTGGATCTATCCAACCTATAATTTTTGACTTTAGATCATTTTCTTGAAGGCGGACCATTAATAAGTCTTCTAGAAGTTAATTTATCTGGTGTTAAGCTAAATCACTTGATCGATGAAAAGCGATAAAACGAGCCGTTCAATAATTTTGGAAACGGTGGAGTACGTAATCAATCACCAAGGTCCTACTAAATGAAAGAACCCCAAGAAAAACCCTAAAATCAATGATCTTGTATTATTTGAAGAGAGTAATTTCTCTTTTTAAAGTAGAAAGCTGGTCGCGTAATTAAAATACATGCTGGTAAAGATTGTTTTGTGCGAGTGATCGCTATTCGCTCAGCCACTAATATCGTTAAACGATGCATCATCAAATTTTACAAATTATCTAGACGACACATTCATTGAAAAAGATTAGCTACTTAATCTTGGTGGAGAGTATGTGGACAATGTACACGCTCTTAAATGTTAATCCAAATGTGCTAGAATTTATTTATACTTTGAAAATAGCGTGATCAACGCCAAAGTTCGGGATAGTAACCATTGAATTATAATACTGGAACGAATACTGCCATATTACGTCCGTAAGCGGAAAACGTGCGTGAGATATGTGACCGAACGGATGTCTCGTTGCGTTGTATTCTCAAGATACATACACTTACCTGCACTTTATCGGTCACTAGACAGTTTATCCTACAACTGCCAAAGTTGTCAGTCTGTATTTTTAATGTCTCTTTTATTTTCAGGTTTCAGGTATATATCCAAGATATCATCGAGATGCTGCCGTTTTTCCTGTCACGGTACTTATCTTAATTAATTCAATACATAACCGCGTAATAAGGTCCAAATCATACGTAATGCTTACCTCGGAATGTAATAACAATCCCGATTATTGCGCAATGTCATTAACGCGTTAATTAGTTTATACATTATTGGGAACGGGACGTAACTGTCAGTTGCATATATATGTATATAACATACGCGCAAATAAAGTTTTAACAATTTATTTTTACACACACACTTATTACTAATACAAAATAAACGTTATTGCCCGTCACAATTTGAATCACGTTGACGGCCTAGCATTATAAATGTCCATTCGTGATGTTATCCGTATTCTACGTACTATATATCTCACGATGATGCAACTGCTGCATCATTCCCGAGACACCAATATGTTCTCTCAAACGGTTCGTTACCTTCTTTTTTTTTTTTCTATATTAAATGATCTTAGCCTCTGAGCGGAGCTTTATTACGGCCAGAATAAGTAACTGTTGGAGTAGTTAATAGCGACTCTTTTGATTTAGACCAATCACTGTACAAGTGACTTACGTGTAGAGCTATAAAGTTTGTTCTGATTTTGGAGCATATGGCGGAGCAAATCAACACGTTCGTTTGTTCTGGAGCCAGGAAAGGAGGGAAAAAAAGAGGGGGCGCGCACTTTTTTCCCCGTCCAGCCAAGATTTGTTACCTTTTGACTTATGGTGGGGCTCCCTATTCCATCTTTCCAATCCGCGCATGCGTACTTTATATTACGCGCCATGTTGCTTTTACACAATTATACTGTTATGCCCCAAACTGAGTTGCCTTTGCGAGGCATGATCGAGCTGCAGGATGAATGAGGCCGCGTAGCGTTGTCCTCTGTGACAACGGTTAGGTTTGTAAAGGAGCTGTCAACTAGATTTGGTGACAAGCCGTTCTGTCGTATGGACGTCTTTACTGTCACGTGGCTTACAATAAAAGTGATCATTCGTTTAGTAAAGAAGCCTTGCTTTATTCTGGTGTGAGTGCACAAGTGCGTGAACGAGTGTTACGCGGCAGCTCGACTACTGCTCTTAACCGCGCCGAGCGTAAGAATACAAACTATGATTATGCATATTAGAATGTACATAACATAATAATAATGATAAATGTATATAAAATAATAATAATATCTATTATTGTACTAAAAGTAATCTTATAAACATAAAATAGTTAGAACTTAACTCAAATTGTAAATTATTGCACTCTATATTTGATCTTGTGGCTCATGTGCCATTCTTGCCAATCTTGTGGTTTGTGGATAATTTTAATTGATTTAAGTCAAAGACAAATGTTAAAATGTTTAAAAAAAACTAAAAAAGAATAAAAATAAAAATAAAATAAAATATATGATTACGTCTTATTCTATGATGGGTGTGTACTCCCCGTCGTTCATTTCTTCTATTTGTGTCTTCTCGACGTTTTGGGGGTCGATTACAGCTCTATGCTGTAATCAGTCTGTGATCCTTTGTGGGTTAGGTTATCGTTTCAATATCCAATTGTGGTTCGTTGTTTGTGCTTTGGGTTAATACCTTCCGGTATACCGGCTTGTAGTTGTCCTTGCTTGTTTCCGCCACCGGCTTCTGCTCTAAATCGTCGGCTGATACTTTTCAGACCCTATCTGTTATCGCATTCACCAAGTTTATTGTAGGTGGTTCCGATTGTCTCATCACGGGAATATATCTTTGCAGGGCAATCGCGGTTGTAGTTGCAAATAGCATGATACTTGAGGCCTCTCTTTCTTTCTAAACGTTCTCTGCGCATGCGTCAGCGGCCAAAATTATTCACTTACATTCATATTCAAAAGTTAAAGTATTTCCTCGTTTCCACGTTAGTATCTATCCCCATATACCGGTACTTTAAAACTTTCTAACGTGACTCTAAAGAGGAAAATACTGCGAATAAACTTCTCTCTCGTCACGCTTTCTGGCAGCCAGTGTCTATACCGGTATTATTGTAGTTCCGTGGTAATAATTCAACTTCATTGCCGCTGCAGCTATGGGTGGCATCGCGTGCGTTTGTTAGTTCCTGCTTCACAAAGCAAGTAGTCGTACCCGAGCGTCGTAAACGAAAGCGTTGTTAATTCGAGCGTGTAGAGTTCATTGTAAAACGACCAAAATAAAGTTTTTGTTCATTTTTTGATATCCAATACTGCTAATTGTATCAAAATGAAAAAATATAAATAATGACTATTTAAACAAAGATGTAATTTTTCACTAAATCATTAGTGTTTGGGAACATTTAACTATATGCGCGCTAGCATATCGCTCCACCACTCGTTACATTCAAGCAAATGATCGCTGTTTTGATTCGTTATCAGGGTATCACCTGATGGCGATGACCGGCGATAGCACCTTTTAGGTTTCCTGGAGCGCTTGAGTGGAAATAGGCGTTTTGGAGTTAAAGATTACTCCAATTTGTACGGCTATGACTGTCGGTTCGCTATCTGCTGAATTTTTGTTTTCTCTTTGATCGTGTCCGTCAGTATATTGAGCATCGCTTTAGTCGGCTCTAAAACTGTGCCTGCAGTGTATAAGGTGCTTTAAATAAATACTGTAAAATTGAATAATTGCGTCGTTCTTCTCCGATTCTCATAATTCAATAGAATAAAAACTCTAACGTACAAGGAGATGACGCGAATTGCGTAATACGGAATCAAATGAGCCATAGTTTATTCGAAAGGGGGAGTCAAGGGTATAAAAAGTGTCAGAGCGTTTGAGTGCATGAACCTTCGTTTCAGAGAAATTTGCATGTAAAGTTTGGTTATTCAATAATGGGGACCTTGACATATGTTATCAAGGTCATGACCCTGAGTAAGGTCCAACAAGTTTTAGCCATTGCTGGTCCTTCGTTAAAAAGTTATAATCATAAAAGTTTGTGAAAGTTACAATGAATTTTCGAGTTTCCACGCGTTTGTCACATGTTAGTACTGTTTCATATGGGTACAAAGAATGCTTTTTTCGATACAATGGCTAATAAATATTCTATAACTAAAAATGTAAATAATGAATAAATAGAGTAAAAATATGAAAAAATACTGTATTTTTAATGGTTTTGTCTGTGTGTGTGTGTGTGTGTGTGTGTGTGTGTGTGTGCGTGCGTGCGTGCGTGCGTGTGCGTGTGCGTGTGCATGTGCATGTGCGCGCGCGCGCGTGTGTGTGTGTGTGTGTGTGTGTGTGTGTGCGTGTGCGTGTGCATGTGCATGTGTGTGTGTGTGTGTGTGTGTGCGTGCGTGTGCGTGTGCATGTGCATGTGTGTGTGTGTGTGTGTGTTAAATTTTCACATGTGGTACAGAGAACATATGGGCGAGGAAGGAGTTCCGTCCCTCCCCTGCACCTTTTTCTCGTGTTTATCTAACCTAATCCAATTCTATTTTAATTAAAATTTGGCCATAATTTCAAATTTAATATCGCAACGTGGTCAATTGGATATTTAGCCAAATTACAACTAAAATAAAAATGAGTTAGGTTATGTTAGGAAAAATACGAAAAGAGGTGCAAGAGGAGGGGCGGAGCCGCCTACGCATTCTTTGTACCCATATGAAACAGTACTAATAATTGACAAACGCGTGGAAAGTCGAAAATTTATTCTAATTTTTACAAACTTTTATGATTATAAAAGTGATTATTTTTAACAAAAGGCGAGCAACGGCTAAAACTTGTTGGACGTTACTCAGGGTTATGATTTTGACAACATATGTCAAGGTCAAAGTCATTGAAGAGTGGTCTCTATTACTGAATAATTACTGAACCCAAAATTTTAAAGGGCGGATTTAAAATGGTTGGCTTTTGAATCACTATATAAAACGTGAATATTATACATGTTGTTTATTGTTGTGTATTATGGAGTTCAATATTCCACAATGACTACTGGTTCAACGGTACAGCAAAGAAAAATACATGACAATTCAAAAATTTCTTGCAAAATGATGTTCTGAAGCTCCGCAAGTAATGAAAAGGACATGCTTTCCTTGTCATTAAAGAAACAAAATTCCAAATAATGCAATACTATGATATCGTTTTTGACTAGATAATACACAACAATATACAATAATTAATGTATTTAATACTCACGTTTTATGTACTGATTCCAAAATCCGGCCATTTTAAATCTGCCATTTCGAATTTTGTAATTCTGTCTCCAAATTCGTAATCAACAACGTCAAAAACTTTATAGTAATCATTTTCAAACCGATTTGTCATTTTCGCTTCCTCGTTAATCGCAGTAGGGGAGGCCGGGGTAAGAAGTTCCTGGAGTACGTTGTTATGGTGGTTATAATTTCAAAATAAAAAAAGATAGCGATATGTTCTAAGTACGTCACAAAACAACAACCCATCACACAAGTGCGGCAACTATTTTAATATCGCAAGTAGCGTTTAACTTAATTTACGCCGCGGCTGTGTAAAAACATGTTCGTAGATCAAGTAAGTAAATATTTGTCCATCGTAATTTTTTGGTCCATTTCGCTTATTTAAGATAATTCATATTATTTATTGTGTTTATATATATGGATATACATTCAGAAATATGATACACTAGTGTTTATTTGTCCATTTTAATATGTAGGCAAAAAATTGTATGAAGATGTTACATGTGTCAAATGGGGCTAGTTGTTAACGTAATTTGGGATACGTTGTTACTCTGGAAAAATTTGCCCTGTCGCATATGTGCAGTTGTCTATATCGATTTCTCATTTTATTATAGGATGCGGACATATAACAAAAGACAGAAAAAGTTTTAATGGAATATACAACATTTAATCTCAAAAAATTAAAGTGGAAGCAGAAATGAGAAAATTTTATTAAAATAAAAAATTTTTCAACTACAAAAACTTGACGCTGTTAGATATTTAAATATCTATTTAATAATCAAATGTTGTAAAGTATAATAGTAACTTAGAAAATTATAATAACTTACAATGTTATTTAAATGTTAAAGAAACTTAATCTGTAACTTACTTTTAATTGTTTTTATTGCGCATATTTTACAAGTGTTACATTTATTGCATTTGTTCTATCAATTCTTTTCCTTGCTTTTCTTATCCAGTAGCGCCATGTTTTCATAGTTAAAAAATTTTTAATTTTAATAAAATGTTCTTTTTGCTTTCTTTAAGTTTTTAATATTTAACTTTTTATTATTCTTCTAAAAGAAGAACAATAAAAGGTTAAAAACAATAAAAAGTTGATTCCCTTTTTTATTTTATTATTATTTAAATTAGGTACGTAAAAAGATCACAAAGATTATCTTAATATTGTTTTCCTAAAAAGCTGATCATTTGTTTATTTTATTATTATTTAGATTAGATTTTTAAATTTATTATTTAGAAGGATCGTAAAGATCATTTCAAAGTACTGATCATAAATACAAATGTTTGTCACAAAAAAATGAGATAATATATAGTTTTAAATGTGGTTTATAATTATTATAAACTCTATGATTGTTAATATAATTATAATTGAATATAAATATCAGTTGTTTAGCTTTAATGTGATTGTATCGTTAGCTCATTAAATATTAATTATAAATATAATTCATGTGTTTTGATTTATTAAAAAATGTTTTTTTTTTCTTTAAATGACTTTATATTCTTTAAATGACTTTTGGTAACAAGTTACCAAATCAATGATAATATACTACAATTAACCTTATAATCCTAAAATACAATAAATTTGATGATAAATCAGTCGATAGTCAAAGAAGCAACAAATTATTTTACTAGTCATTTTTGATATTTTCTTAAAATCGGAACTTTTATCCCCGGTCTCCCCTACCCGAGGAGTTCATAATAAATTTGAAGGAGTTGCAACTTAATCGTTGGCAACGTGTATAGCGGATAAATAAGTAATTTTGGATTATATAGTCGCAACAGTATTTTTATATTTTTCGTACACTACAACAGCATTATAATTGGCGTCAGAAATCGGCTAATTTGAAGGTCGATGATTTAATATTAGTTAGAAACGTTTTGCTACCATCGACGAGATGGAAGCTTGAGAGAGTTGTAAAACTATATCCTGACTCTTCTTAGGGTAGTAGATGTGAGAACGCTTTAGTCTACTAGAAGGTATGTTCATTAGTCAATTATACAAGTTGCCTATAGATACGAATCCGGAGATACTTAAACAAGCTCTTTATGGCGGGCGGCGATAGCATCTTACACTTGTCCATTAATCACGCGGTAGCTTAGTATTTTGTATGTTTATCAGCATCATAGTTAATATTAGTATTTGTAAACTTTGTAACAGTGCATGCACTGTTACTTGTATTATTTCCGACAAACAATAACCAAAGGCCGCTCAAAATAACGGAAGGCACGTTTGCGTCTACCTAAGTTCTCCCACACCGACAATACCGTTAACGGCCGAAGACGGTCGTTGGCATAAGGTCGACTCGTGCGCGACATAAGGCCACGCACACGCGTATCTTCAGCCAAAAACAAGGGAGAATCCCGCAAAAGCTTGCCTGTACCAGCGGTCCGCAAAGGGATGGAAAATTTTGAAATAAATCTCGAGACCGCACGAGAACAGCCGAGTGTGCAAGCCAACAGGTATAAAAGGTCCCAGCTCGCACACTCAACATCCCTTTGCCAATTCCGATCTTAACTCAAAACTCCTCTTTGGTAACAGCAACGATAAAGGTTCTTTACCACTAGCCGAGGTACTCGGCAAGCCGAAAACTCAAGAGAATAAATTTCTCTATTCCTCGCAGTTACCCGGAGACCAAAGCGGTAAAGGTTAGGTGCCGTCGCCAAGGTACTTAGCAGCTCCGGTGTTCTTGATGAAATCCGGCGATTCCACGTCAACCCGAACCGCTCAGCCAAAGATATAATAAACCCGGCTATTAAGCCGATTGCGTCGCGGAAATAATTGACTCAGCGTACAACTGTACTGGGCTAGTCCACGTATCCGTGCGTCGTACACCGCGCCTCGCCGAATATAAACATGACCGCGTCTCGAAACTTAGCAGCAGCAGCAGACCGAACTATTATCTCCGATACTCCGAAAAACAACTCCGGTTTTAGGAACAGCGAAATTTCCCTGTGATCTCGCGGTCAAGGCCACCTGTAAATGGAATGTAAATAGCGCATCGTATTATTTTCTAGTTCGCAAAGTATTTCTGTCCGTCCAAAACTTAAATATAATTTCTGCTCTCTTACAATTGTATAAACTTGTATTCTTGTTTCTCTTTCTTCATAACTACTTCACAGCTACTTCTGAAGCTGTTGGTTAGCACTTTTGGCACTATCTTTGCGCACACCTTCCGCATGTGCAGATTGCTTGTAACGATTTTAGGGACGATAGTTTTTGGTGTGTCTAATAACTATGACACTAAACAGACACTCAATCAATAATCTTTGATGACGACGATTATTAGATATACCAACGACCAAAAATTGCGCCGAGTTGAAACTTGCCAGGAAAATTTGGCCATGTGCAAAGCTAATGACCCCAACTTTTTAGACAATGTTACGGGACTCATGAAAGGCAAGCATTTTGGAATAATTGAGGGGATCAAAACAGCTTGTATCGCGGCTTTAAAAGATATTTCGGAGACGGTCTACCGTGACGCATTTGATGCCTGGAAAACTCGCTGGAGCCGATGTGTCAACTCAAGAAAAGCCTATTTTAAAGCATTTTGATATGATGTACCGAAAAGTTCAATAAATTTTTTGTAAAAAAATTTCTGACATTACTTTCCGGACGCACCATGTATTCCGTTAATTTAGCCGCAAGCTAATTCCGCGCATTAACGAATATTGGTTGTTTCAACTTTATCAATTTGTATTACTGTTATTGCATTAAGTACTCTTTTGCGTAATAATTTAGTGTCATCAGATCTCTACGTTTCGTACTTCCAGCAAGGCAAGCGGTACATGTTTGGGAAGCAAGGTTTAACTGTAGCTGCTAGCGCATCGTTCGTACTTTCGAGCGAATGATCGCTGCATTGATTCGTTATCACACAAGGGAACCACTTGATGGCGATGCCCAGCGCTAGCGCCCTCTGGGTTTCCGGGAGCGCTCGAGCGGAAGCACGCGTTTTGGAGTTAGAGATTACTCGTACTTGTACGGTCATGACTGCCGATTTGCTATCTGCTGAATTTTCATTTTTTCTTCGACCGTATCTGTCGGTATATCGAGCATTGCCTTAGTCGGCTCTAAAACTGCGCCTGCAGTGTATAAGGTGTTCTAAATAAATATTGTGAAATTGAACAATTGCGTCGTTGCTACTCCGATTCTCATAATCCAATAGAACTCTAGTTCAGAATGTTGATTGAGCTCTACTAACAACTAATTTTATACTTCGAAATGCGAAAATTACAACGTACAATGTTTACTTACTGTGATAAATCAACGAATAAAAATGAATATTGTATTAATAAAATAAAGAAACATTTAAAGAAGTTAAAGTAAAACAAAATGAATGAATGCTACTTATAAGCCCGAGTTGTATATAAAAGAAACATTCAAATATCGAAAAACACAATAAAAGTTCTGAAAATAAAGTTATGGGAGTCAATTACGAAGTAGACATTTTAATTATTGAAGAGTAAGAATATTATGTAACTTATTCTTCCAACAAGAAAACGAATGTAAAAAACAAAACAGCAGAAAGAAAAAAACAATTAAAGATCGCAGTAATAATTCAAGTGGCAAAATAATTAAATGCTGTAAAGTTCTGTGTACCAGTTGCACATTGCCCGACAAATCATATGTGATACTGAATCTTTTCAATTTTTTAAACTATGATATATCCTTTTTCGTTTTAACAATTAAATGTATTATATTAGATAAATCAAAAATATATTTAGTAAAAACTGACGTACAATAAAAAAATTACAAAATTCTTTTAATTAGTCTTTGAAAACAAATTTTTTATCAAATATTCACCGTTAAACTCAATAATATATTTTGTCGTCAATATTAGTTCACTTATTAACGAGAAATTTTGTTTTCTTTATTTTTAATTTTATCCTCATAACTTCTATACAAAAATTTTTTCAGGTATAATCTTTGCAAAATTCAATCTTACATAACACATAACTGTTAACTTATAATAAATATTTAAAGCAGATTCGTGCAAGGTCAGTATAAATATATTGCTATGTTTTTTCAAAGTTTAATTTAAAACCGTATAGATAGTGATAGATTTCAAAAACATTTTTATTGCAACATATCATATGATATTTTTCATAGGAATTTTTATAGAAGTGTTGTTTCTTTTCAGAAAAATTTTAAAACGTCGAAATTTTTCTGAAAATTCTCTCAACAATCGGTGCTGTAAGTGTAGGTAACGTGCATCGTTCTGCCCTTGCTGCTACAGCTTCGTAAATATTCGAAATTTTCGTAAAATATTTTGCTTGGATATCTTAGAAACTGTAAGGATTAAAAGTATGCGAAAGGTTTTCATAATTTTTTTTATTCGACATAGTAGAACTTCCTTAATAAAAGAATTATTTTTTTTATTGAATTTGTATTATTAGAAATTTAATAATTTATAAAAAATAAACTTTTTATTTCAATAAACTTTAACTGTATTGCATTAAATAGTTTTTATAATTAATAAATTATTTACTTAATAAGAAAGTTACGTTCTTTAAACGAATAAATACAATCTCTTACATTAAGAAAATGCGTTCACAGATATATACATGATATATTATACTAAAAATAAGAAAAATTTTTTTTTATTTTTCAATAAATTTTTTTTTTAATGTAAGTTTTCTCGGATGTTTTCCATTAAAGAAATCATTTCATTAGAACATTAGTACAGTATTTTATAATGTTGCACTTTTTATTTTATCCCGTACGGATTTTTATTTCAAAAAAATGTTACGCCGCATCCATTTTGTATGCCACGTACTGTTAACCGTGTTATTTCAACGTTGCTCTAGTCCACTGTAAAATAGATTTTGTACTCGCTGTTCTCTAAATCAGTGTGACATAGAACTTGTAGGTATTGTGCGGAACCGTCTTAATTGCTCTAAAAAATTGAGTGAAAAGTTCATTCCTAACTTATAATACCCGTATTCAAATTAGAGTGGCACGCCTCTTTTCTATAGTGATTATCGCAATGACTCTAAAATATTAATGGCAAATCCACTATATGAGTAGAGTAGAAGAATCATTGTGTAAAAGAATTATATAATTTCATTTAAGGCAATGATTTGTATGTGACTTTATAAAATGGATTTTCTTGAAAATTGATTTTATTTGTCATTATGTCATTATTTGTCTCCATATTTTTGCTTGAAACATTTTTTTCTAAAATTAAAATAAAAAAAATTTTGGGAGTGTTTATTTAAAATAGAAAATCCTGTATGTAGTTCTTGCAAGTGTCAGAATAAGTAATATATTAATGCAAGTCTTATAGTTTCCACGTTCTTTTATGATATTTACAATTTTTAAAAAGATTAGATAAGAAAAAAATCTATTTAATTATTTTCAGTGAATTACCCGAGTTGATTAATCAAGTTAACTAATTTGAAGTTTTAGCAAGGTAATTATCGATAATAAAACAATCTAAAAGAAATAAAATAACAAAAAACATAACTTGATATAATTTAATTCGGGAGTAAGTGCGTGTACTTAACTAACATTAGTGGGTCATCCGTTCCGGTCATTTTGAAATTTACTTTTGTACTAATTTGTATTATAACTAATAATATGTAAAATAATTAATAAGAAAACTATTTAATAATTTAAATATTTTAGTATGTCGCACTTCTTTTGCTTTCCTTTTTTGTCTAAATTTAATAAGGTGGCATACCTTAATATATTTTTATTTTAATTTTGATTATTAAAATTATTAGAATATTAATAAGTAACAATACAGCAACAAAAAAATTATTTTTTTTTTAATTTTTATATAGAGGAAAATAGCCAAAACTGGCACCTTATTTTTGTTTTTGGATGATGTTTCGTAAACAAAAGCTAAAAATAAAAGCTTTAAAAATATAAGTACAACGAACTACTAAAGTGTTTTCTATCAAATGGTATAGCAGTTTTTGTAATACTATTTCGTATTTTGTATTAATTAAATGTTTTACAACATAATCCAAAGGAGCATCTAAGAAATTGGATTCCAAAACTGGACACCTTAATCATTACCCATACAACACGTAGATGTCTTTCGGACATCCAATTTATCTCCTCAGATGAATAAACAGTTTATTGCAGTGAATACTCGTTTACTTTATTATCTAAAACCCGTAAACTCATCAGATTATGAGCTTAGTTTACTGAGACGCATAGATAAAGAGGAATATAATTGCAGAAATCTCAGTTTGTATTTTAAGAAACCTATAAGGAAGAAAGTATAAGTGAACGTGACTACAACGGCGGACGACGAGAAATACGAAATCCCACGATTTGACGGAACAAACTATAGCAATTGGAAATTTCGGATGCAGGTTCTACTTGAGGAGCATGATCTCTTCGATTTTGTCGAGAAATCGTTTGTACGCTCATTTCAAAGCTGCCAACAGCATCTGTGAGTGTTCAAAATGTTGCGCTGCGGAAAAATAGGAAATGTAAATCGTTTATCACGCAGCGCATCGATGACAGTCTCAAATATGTAAAGGAAAAAAACTATCACGTTTTTGATGTGGCGAGCTCTTTCAGAAAATTTTGAATGAAGAGGAATAGCAAATCAACTTTGTCTAAGGAAGATGCTTTTGACCATTATATTACAACGGAGACAATAGCAGCACATTTCTTAAAGTTTGATAAACTGATACGTGAATTAAAGTCGACCGGTGCTACTTTAGAGAAAACGGATGTAGTGTGCCATTTGTTATTGATAATGCCGGAAAAATATAATATGGTAGTGACGGCGTTAAAAACACTCTCAAGTAAACAATTAACTCTTAATTTTGTTAAAACGAGATTACCAAATAAAAAGGCAAAGTGAGGTGGAACAAGTACGAGTGCAAAAGGCGCAAACTTGCCTGCAGTTTTTTCGACGACTAATCGGAAATTGAATGCAAATAAACACGATGGCACGGCTAACGAGAAGCAACGCAAGTGGTTTGGTTTCAAGTGTCATCATTGTGGTATACTTGGACGTGAGCGGTCGGAATGTCGTAAATTTAAATAAAGAAATATAAAAATTCGGGATCGGCAAGAATTTGACGCGTTTGACGAAGATGTCGACTAAAGTCGGAAAGAATTCGTGTTTATGGTTGGAAAAGAGAACACTATCAATTTTACGTGTTGGTTTTTACTCAAGATCTTCAGAACATTTAGCAACAAAGGAAATACGCTTGGTTAATGTATGGAATTTAACACCTATATCTTATCTAGACAATAAGATAATCTTTGGACGAGATGTTATTTTTAATGAGTCTAAATTCACATTTGAAAGTAGATATTCTTACGATGGCTCAATTCAAAAGAATCCAAAAGTACTAGTAAACGCTGAAGAAACCTTGACTTCAAGCAGAGAAGAAGAGGAAGAAGCAGAGTCGCATGAGACCGGTACAACACAGAAGCAGGATGTCAACAATCTGTAGAAAAGTACATGGAAGAAAAAGAAACCCAAATATCTGAAAAATTACACGATTTTGGCGCTTTATGCGGAATCATTCGTTGAAAATGTACCTGTAAACTTCGATGACATCCAAGGAAGAGACGATAAGGAACATTGGCTGCATGTAGTTAATGAAGAAATGAAATCACTCATTGAGAATAAAACTTGGGACTTGGTTCTATTATCCCCTGGAAAAAAAAACTACTGACAATAAGTGGGTGTTCAAAATTAAAAGAGATCACAACGAAAATTGATAAGCATAAAGCACGTCTTGTAATTAAAGGGTGTTCGCAGAGGAAAGGTCTGGATTATAATGAAACCTATGCGGCCGTCACACGTCTAACAACTGTACGAATTCTCCTATCAATCGTAAATAAATTCAAGTTTAAGACCAGACAATTAGATGTCAAGAATGTTTTCTTCCATAAAATAATCAACGAAGTAATTTATATAAAACGACCTCAAGGATTTGCCAAGGACAATGATCTTGCTTGTAAGTTAAATCGCTCGTTATATGGTTTAAAACAAGCACCACGAGCATAGAATTCCAGGTTTCATAAATGTATTCTACGGCAAGGTTTTGAGAGATCAGAACGAGATAATTGTCTTTACACAGGATTTTCGAAGAATCACCGTATTTTTCTTCTACTATATGTAGATGACGTTATCATTGCAGGAGATAATGAACAATGGATACAGAGGAACTCACTTAAGGATAAATTTTCTATGAAGGATAATGGGTAAACTGAAGAATTTTCTCGGGAAAAGAATCGAACAAATGGTGGAAGACATGTTTTTGAGCCAAAGGACATATATGGAAAATATTCTCTCTCTATTCGGAATGACCAAGTGTAATCCTTCGAAGATACTTATGGAAGTAAACCCCGGAAAATATGTAGACCTCAAACAAGAAACGGTGATCGAGTTGAAACCTCATAGTGAGCTCGTGAATTACCTGATATATTTTATGCTTACTACGGCCTGATCTAAGTGCTGCTGTGAATTTTTATAGTCGTTTCTAGAGTAACACCAAACTTGCTCACTGGAAGTGATTGAAGCAAATCCTTAGATACATTAAAGGCATCCTAAGCTATGGACTGCTTTTTAAACGTGATTCAAACTCAAAAGTGCCTTTCCAGACATAATATGTCTAAACATATTATGTTGATGTAAATTGGGCCACGGATAATGACCGGAAGTCAACAACTGGATATTTACTTCAAGTTTTTAGATCTATAGTAGACTGGTCAAAGAAGCAGGGTGGAGTAACGTTATCGTCTACAGTAGCAGAGTATGTTGCTTTGACAACAGCATTAACTGAAATGATTTAGTTGAAAGAATTTTTGAAAAACTTTGGTGTTTACATTGATGATCCTATCAAGATTTTTGAGAACAATCAATCTGTTATTTACTTATTAGGTAGATGAGATCATCGTAATCTTAAACATGTAGACGTAAAGTACAATTTTGTTTGTAATATGTAACAAAGAGATAGATGTGCATATTGGAACACCAAAGAACAAATAGCGGATATGCTGACAAAGAGCCTTGAAAGAAGACAGTTTGTTAAACTTTGTTCTTATATTAAAGTTTGTAAAATTTGAACATGTTTCTGTTTGTTTGCATACATTGCTTATTCCAACTAATTGATATGTTAAGAATTTCTACATGTTGTATGGGTAACAGAATTTAGACAGTAATAATAAAGTTTACTGTGAAATAAATTGATAAACAAAATAATAAATTACGTTTTTATATATTAAACAACAAAGTTTATAAAATTAAAAGGCTAGTATTGAAACAAACTTGCTGTGTATTGTAAACAGAGAAATGGTAAAATGCAAAAAAAATTGCACTAATTCTTCGTTTAGAACTATAAAATAGTCCTTTCTACCATTTACTTAAGAAAAGGTCTGACAATCCAGCCAGAAAAAATAATTGACGTCGAAATCATTAAATTGACTTCGATTTTATTATCATTTCTGGCTGAGAGTTTAACCAATTTTATAATTATAAGATGTTACTTTATACTTGGTGTCTTAGCTCCACGTATACAATCGAAGGATTAATGTTTTTTGTCGATTTATACATTTTACTTTGATTAACTGTTGTTAATGAGTAACAATAGTTTTTCTTAGATACAAGCTTTTTTTTGATCGTCACTCGAACACGACATGACGTACGACATTGAAGATAAAGTTACCAAATTTATGGTTTGTTCTCACAGACAAGGGATCTGTTTTACGCTGCACAACAATTTTATGTTTTAAACTGCATTTTGAGGAAAATTTAAAAGATAAAAGTATAAACAAAACAGTTTTAGAAAGATACTAATAAAATATAAAATATAAAATGATATAATACTATCAATAATATACTTACTATTGTTTTAACTATGCAATTTGCAAGAAGAAATCGTGCAAATTTTATTTTTGTTTTTCAAGAATTTGTTTTTAACAAATTTAGTATAAAAAAAATCATAAATATATAAACTATAAATTTTTATTTCTTTAAAGCCAAATTCTATTTCTTTTGGTAGAATATTAGGTCATTATTAAATTTTTTTTGATTTATAAAAAAAGAAGTAGGAATTTGGAACTTTTTGCATTTACTATACTTTAAAACGTATAAAAACATTATACATCCTTTAAAATGTATGAAAATATTTTTTATAAATAACAAAAATAATGAAGCTAGGCACTCCTTTGTGAAGCTAGCTTCCACCATTAAACTTCCACCATTAAAAAAATTGAGAATATAGCACAATTAATTGCTCATTAATTGCTAATTCATTGCCCCAGTTCCGAACTTAATGCCCTTACCTATTCGTTGGAAATTACAATCAAAAGTGGGGGTGCTGACTTAATGTTACGCTAGCACCCCTACTCCGGAAAAAATATATAAAGTATCGTAAACAAAAAACAAGTATACTATTTTTTTACTAATTGCTCTCTCTCTCTCTCTCTCTCTCTAAAATATTGCAAAGAAATATTAAAATAAAATAAACCGGTCTAATAGAATAATAGTTTAGGGCCAAAAATTGTCTGTAAGGGAATCGTTTAAAATCAGTCTACCTTTATGTCATTTGGTCTGCTAAATTCGAATATAAAACTTAAAATTTTCCAAAATTCGGAGAACTTCATGAAAATACATTTTTTTATTAAAAAACTGAGGTTTTTTTTTGCAGTTAAATATTTTTTAATGCTCAAAAACACTTTAAACAAAACAATTTTTTTTTTAAAAGTACTATTTATGAGAGTTTTCTTCAAAAAGTACTTTTCAAATTACGATGCTTGAAATTCACTGTATCACCGGCGTAAGCATTATCCGTGTCATTAAGTGTACTGTGTCAAGTTGCTCGATTAAATTTACATCTTCTCTACGTATGCGCGCGTGTGTGTGTGTGTGTGTGTGTGGATACGTGTATGAGCGCAAGTACACACACACACACACACACACACACACACACACGCACACGCATGCACACACACACACACACACACACACACACACAAAAGGTGTAAATCCAACCAAGAAACGTGGTACATCTCTACGTGATGCATCTTAATGACGCGGATAATGTTAATGCCGATGGTATTGTAATTTCCAAGCATCATAATTTAAAAAGTTTTTTTTAAAAAAAAAGCCTCATAATTTGTATAATATTCCTTGAAAAAAAAAGAAGTTTTTTGTTCAAGATTACTAGTTAATCATCAAAAAATGTATACCCATAGAATGACTTTTGAATAAAAAAGATTGTGTTTTTACATAGTTCCTTAAATTATGGACATTTTTAAGCTTTATATTTAAATTCAGCAGACTGAATAACATAAAGATAGACTGATTTCAAGCAAACCCCTTATAGGCAAATTTTGGCCCTAAATTGCTATTGTTCTTTGTTGCTCGTAATTTAAATTAACAAAATCAATAGACTGTGGCGTAATGTACAAGAGTGCCAGCGTAACGAACATCTTGTTAGATGTGTGGTGACTATATCTATTGTCTTTCCACTTCTCTGATGATGCTTTTGGTGACTTCTTGTCAAACATCCCTGTCTGCAGTTAATTTCACTGCTCCTTCCATGTTGATGTTAAGAGCTGTCTAACAGCATTAGTCTAATAGGTTGGTGAGTGGTCACGTCGCTGTCTCCCTTCAAATTTTCCCTGGACTATTAGGCGTTCTAGATTACTGCTTCGATTTATATGGCCAGGGAACTTGAGGATACGTTTGTATACACAATTAGATAGTTTATGCGGCGGGTTTCTTTCCGGCAGTATTTGTTCTTCTTGCCGTCTAGGGAATCCTTCGCCAACACCACATATCAAATGTATCCACCTGCAGCCGATCGGCTGCGTGCAGTGTTCACGTCTCAGATGCATAATGGAACAATAAGAACACCAGCGTTCTGACTAGGTTGATTTTAGTATGTCATGTGATACTGCGATTCTTCCAGATCTTGATTAGTTGGGACATAACTACCCTTCTCAGGTAAAAACGCTGTGGATCTCTGCTCCACAATCTCCTTTGTTGTTAATTAGCGCTCTCAAGCACACACATTTGTCTACAACTTCAAAGGCATCGCATGTGTTGTTTTAGGGAAATTGCTATATTTCCTATCAACTATCATAATTTTAGTCTTAGAATAACTTATGCGTAGTCCATATTGTTTACTCCAATTTTCGAACTTTTGTAGGAAAGCAAGCAACTCTTTTTCGCTCTTAGTAATCAAGAGTTTGTCGTCTACGTATCTGAAGTTTGAGACTCTTACTTCTATCACGATCACACGTTATTCCAATCCTCCAACATTTGCTTCATTAAGTATTCGCTATAGATGTTATATAGCAATGGCGCTAGTATGCAGTCCTGTCTTATCCCTTTTCTAGTTTTACTTCCTTCCGAGATAGCATTATTAAATTTCACGATGGTCGTACTATTTTTATAAAGGTTCTTGATTAAATATATCAGGTGCAGCGGGATACTCATGTCTTTAAAAGTGGACCACATTAGGTGCTATTTAACCTTATCTAAAATCTTCTCATAGTCCACAAAACACAGAAAGTGGTATGTAGTATTCGTGAAACCTTTCAATCAGCTGTCAAAGATTTAATATCTGCCCACGTGTATCTCGATCACTGATAAACTCCGTTTGTTCCAGTGCTACACTACTGAGCAAAAAGAAATCACAATTTAGATTTTTGTTTATAACTTTTTCTAGGAATAATAAAAATATCCTGTTTTTGTAGGTAATATTCTTTGTCCTAAATGTATATATAGTACACTAAAATGCTTGCTGTCAGACTTTTTCAGATTGTCTTGTTGAGTCAATTTCATATTTCTCTTGAAGTAATTTTTTTCAGCTTTTAGTTTTGTTCACCTTTGTTACAATGTTGCACTTATTCGTGCTCTTTTTTGTTAATAATGTTTTCGCAGATATGGCCAAGACACGAGGTACATGTTCGCTTAACGAAAATGAGCTTAAAGCGATTGTGAAAGGCCAAAAACAAGGTAGAACGCACGACGAGCTTGCAAAGCAGTTTGGAGTCAGTATCAATAATAACAAAGGCACTACAAAGGTACAACCTGCGTGGTAATATTGTAAAGACGAAAAACCTTGGACGTTACCGAATTACCGATTATGTCACGGATAGAAACATTCTGCGCGTCTTTCAAAGAAATCCTGCCAGCGATATTTTGCGCGAAATCTCAACTCCCTCGATTCGTAATCCATCAACTTAGACAGTCCAACGTTATCTCCGTAATGCTAGACTCTATGGACGACAACTTGTTAAGAAACTGTAGATTTCGACAAAAAATTGGAAAGCTAGACTCGTTTGAGTTAAAAAGCATTGTAACTGGAATGTCCATAAATGGAAAATGGTGATTTTTAGTGATGAAAGTAAGTTTTTTCTTTTTGGAACTGATGAAATTTTAATGATTTGACGTCCTGTCAACAAAAGATTCTATCCCCGATACCAAATACCTACCGTAAAGCATGGTGGTTATGGTATGGGGGTGTGTCAGCAGTCTTGGTGTCGGACCTTTTTATCACATTAAAGGCACGATGGACCAGAAAAAATATTTAGCAAATCTAGAAAACATTATGCTTCCTCACGCCCGTTGCATTCATGATCGTGCATTTATTTATCAAGACGATATCGATCCAAAGCATTAATCCCACAACGTCTGCACATAGTTCAATCGTAAAAAGATCCGTTGTCTTAAATGGCCCTTGCAATCACCCAATTTAAATATTATCGAAAACCTCTGGGAGGAACTTTAAAGAAAATTGATCGGCAAAAAAACATCTAATGTCAAACACAGAAGTTTGCTCAGTTGTAAGAGAAATGGAACTAAATTAATCAAACTTTCATTGACACGCTTGTTGAGAGTATGCTTTGAAGATATCAAGCCGTTATCGAAGCCAAAGGCTTCGCAACAAAGTACTTGATCTTATAACGTTTGTTGTTTAAACAGTCTTTTTTTATTAGTTGTTACACCATAATTCGTGATATGTCTGTTATCATGATTTTGTATGTTTCTTATTATAATCTAAAAACATGATAAATACCTTTGAATTCCTCTATTTTATATATTTGAACAGTTTATTACGAGTAGCTCCATTATACATATACTACATATACGACAACTACTAGTCAATTAGTAAAACTGTAATAAAATTATTGCAAAAAAAAGAAATTGTAATATCTTTTTGCTCAATACTGTATCTGCTAACTGGTGAATGCTTGTAGTCGGTTGTGTATTATATAGAATATGATCTTACTGACATGTTTGATAAGTACTACTAAGCAATAGTTTTCATACTTGTTAGTTGGGCCTTTTTCATGAAGAGAAATTATCAACAAAGTGGTCCATATTATTATGATCTGGGTCATCTTATTGTGATCCATGTCCTTTGACAAATGATATGGATATTTTTTATTCTGACAGGCTTTAAGGCTTGGAGTGCCTCCGCTGATATACAATCTATGCCAGTAGATTTGTTACTAACTTTTTCATAGCATCTTCTACCTTCTTTATCTCAATTTGTGGTTTTTGTTTGAATTCTTCTTGGCTGTTAATTTTCTCAACCTTGTCATTTGAATATATAATAAAATACTCTACAATACTTCCTCCACACCTCTAGTATATCTTTGATGTCCGTAACCAAATTTTTCTTCTTATCTTGAACAGCCCACGCGGTCTAAAATTTTTCGTAATTTGATTGATCTTATGAAACACGTTTTTGAACTGGAGGCTGTTAAGATGGAATTGAATCTCTGCGCAAATGTTATTTAAGTTTTTTTTATTTCTTATGATGCTCGTTAGGATAGCCGATGACACTGTGGTATTTGTATACCATTTCAGTACTATTCAGCCTAGTTGCTAATACTTTCCTTCTCTCTTCTATTTGCTTGGAAGTATTTTCAGAGATCTAGTTTTAATGTTTTATGTGCTCTTTTGGTTATTGTGTGCCAATTAGGGATGTCTTGATGATATTTCTGAACCGTATTCACAGTTCTTCTGGGCTGGTTGCCTCTTTGTTCTTATCTGGCTTTATTTTATCCTTAACTTGTTTAAAAAAAGTATTCTTATTAACAATCGATAATAGTTTATTTCTGTTTACGTTCCTCCTATAAACTTTCAGATTTATTTTAGACTTAAAAATCAATGACTTATGGTCCGAATTGCATTCAGATTCTGGAAGTTTGTTGACAGTATAGCCGATCTCCATCATTCGTCGACTAAGATGTAGGCGATTTGGTTTTTATGATGCTTCGCTGGAGAGGTTTGGGTGTATTGTTTCTTTATGTGTTGTTGGAAAATTGTGTTCGCAATTGTAAAGCCATTGTTAATAAGGTATTGAATAAGCCTATTGTGTGTGCGTGTGCGCGCGCGCGCGTGTGTGTACGTAGGCATGTACGTGTGCATGTGTGTGTGCATGCGTGTGTGTGTGTGCATGCGTGCGTGCGTGCGTGCGCGCGCTTGTGTGTGTGTACGTAGGCATGTACGTGTGCATGCGTGCGTGCGTGCGCGCGCGCGTGTGTGTGTGCGTATGTGTGCGTGTGTGTGCGTGTGTGAGCCTCTTTCATTACACTCACCTACGCCATAGCTCTTCATTACATTGCGGATATAAATGTCGTTCTTAGTGCATCTTACTTTGGCATTCCAGTCTCCTATAATTATGGTAACCTCTCAAATGGGGACTTTTCGGATGGTTGTTTCAAAGGACTCTTTGAACACGTAAAAGTTCTTTATGTGTTCCTCTGTTGCCTCCGATATTGGCTTATACTTGAATAATATTCAATACACAAGATGCCGCGTTGATGCGCACGGATTTCTACCCGTACGCATGGTAATGGTATATAAGTAATTAACTACCAATATGATAATTATCCATATCATAACCAAGAACAGATCCGACCAACGCATTGGATACTATGAACGCCACGTCATTTTTGCTTTTATCCTCATTTGAGAAATATACTGTGTAAGATTTGCTCCGAAAATGTCCTTTTCCTCGCCAATGCGTTTCCGCAATTTCCGCTATTCTTATATTATATGTTGCATGTTCTTTCCTCACTATGTTTTTCCCTGTATCAATCTTTGTACACCCACGATCATCAATTCTGTCCCTTGGAAAATTTTCCAAACTGAGAAGTCACTATCTTTCTACATACTCGCAGTTCATGATTAACGTAACGTCAGAGTTTACGGCCGCGCCGGTCACTTGCGACCGCATTTGACATAAAGGTGAAGTAACCTTTACGTCAAATGCGATAAATTTTCGGAAGTTAATCCGCAAACTCGAGTTTTGAAGATTAATAATTTCTTGTGATGAAAAAGAAGATAAATTAAAGATATATTTTTGAAAACTATCAAACTATTAAATTATTGTATTGTTACTGTTCCAGCGTCATTTAATTAATAATTTCTACGTTAATCATGAATTGCGGGCATGTAGAAAAATAGTAACTTCTCAGTTTGGAAAATTTTCCAAGGGACAGAATCGATGATCGTGGGTGTACATTCCAGATCGCAAATTGGGAGAAGATTCTGCTATTAAGGTTGTCATTCGCTCTGGTCACGTATTATGGAATTCTTCGGAATAGATTCCGATCGGAATTATTCCGTTTTCCCTAGAAAACACAATAGAAATTTAAGGAAAAACGGAATAATTTTAATCGGAATCGATTCCAAACAAATGCATAATAAGTGGCCTGATCATAGATTTTGCATGCAAAGCCCAGTGATCCACTTTCACATATACGGTCGCCAACTTCTCACTGCTTACTCCGGACATAGAGCAGCGTCGATTATCAGTCGGATCGCCAGACTCACCAAATATATTCATTAGTGACATGACATAGTGCTTATGGGAGTAATAGTGCAGTAGATTCTGCACTATCACTCCCTTGCCTTTCTGCATTACAGTACTTCGATCGTTGTAGGCTGTTACAGCCGCATTCAGGGTAGTTTACTTTTAAATCTTTACGACGTATAACATCTCTGCTTTAGTGTAATGTTAATGGCCTTGCTGCCCACCATCAGGTTTCATCATATCTGGCTACCCTTACTTACAAGTGGTACCCTCGAGAAGTGCCTCACCAATTTTAGTAAAATTTTATCGGTGTGAAGTATTCACTCACACTTTTACTGTAGTAAAGCCGTTTGTTCCACAACTTAGGTATTCTCAAGAAAATAACGATTAAATATTTCCAACGCCTAGTACTGTTACAGAGGAACGATTGTCGAGGTAGCGACATAGCGTGGGTCGTTAGGACGTTGACTGATACGCTTCGAGTCCCAGGTTCGATCCCCGCAAATAAAACTCTTCTTTTATGTAAATTTTATATTTTTAAATTGTTATAAATATTTAAATTGTTTTCAATTGTTTAATATAAAATGTTGTATAAAAAATTCAAAGAATTTAAAAATGCCCTTATTAATTAAATTAAAATTTCTCATAAACACAAACAAATATATTTGCAATAAAAAATTACAATAACTGTTTTAGGAACGTTAAAATAAATGTTTATAAATTGTTATACCTACAACGGTTTCCAAATAAAACGGTTATTGTTTTATTTTTTTGATCTAGTCCTTGTGTTAGCTGGTATATGAAACTCCTTGCTTAAAATCAACAATAACAACAAAGCTTCAACGCAGTCATCCTTCGGAGTAGACAAATGTAAATTTAAAAAAGACATTTTATATTAAATAATTAAAAACTATTTAAAAATTATTTATAACAATTTAAAAATTATTTATAAAAAAATTATTTATAAATTGACAATCGTTCTTCTGTAACGATACTATAGGTGCTGGAAATATTTAATCGTTATTTTCTCAAGAATGCCTAAGTTGTGGAACGAACGGCTTTACTACAGTAAAGGTGTGAGTGAATACTACATACCCAAAAAATTGTATTAAAACCGGTGAGACATTTCTCATGGATTCCCTTTGTTAGTTTGGCGTATAGGTCAATGTAGTTGCTCGGGGTGTAGCACAGAAAGCCATAAGTAAGGGCTAGGCTCCATACGAGAACCAGTTGCTTTGAGCCATACTTATTGGATGTGACCGCCCTTCCTTAAAGGTGCTACCTCTGTGTCAAACCCCAAACATCTATCATATGTATATACATAGTTTTAAAAAATATAGAAATGTAATTTTTACTTTGCAACACTAAATTCGTATTAAAATTCATTAAAGTCATAAAACTAAAATTATATTTATTGAAAATCCTATATTATTCGTTCATTTTATATCATAAAGATAAGCATTATTCATGTTGCAAAATTAACATTAAATTATGATTTCAAATTAATGCAATATTTTTAAATAAAAATATGATTCTTTAACATTAATTTCTTTTTCAAATCAAATTTCTCTAATGATTTTTAAGAAAGTTTTGAGTTTTCAAAAATCAACTTTGTTCACATATTTGCCAAAATTATATAGTTTCACCAATTGTTATTTCATTTTTTAATCGTGTACTAGAAAGTTCAAACTAAACAAAATTATGGTTGAAAACCATATATCGCATTATGTACTCTTTAATAAAAGCGTAAAACACGAGTGATCCCACGATGGCTAGTGAGGAACAAAAAATTACGATAGCTAGTAAATGTTAACATTTTCTTACAGTTATTATTATAGTTAACTTAAATCATGAGCAATAAATTTGGAATCGGCTTATTTTAAAAACAATAAAATCATTTTAATATCAAAATCAGCACGGCAAGTAATTAAATTTATTTCATATACTTTTGTATGTTACGCTGACACTGCCACTATTGATTTTGTTAACTTAAACTACGAGCAACAAATTTCGAACTAGGTTACTTTATTTTTAATATCTTTTTGCAATATTTTAGATTAATTAATTAGTAAAAAAATTTTAGTGTACTTGTTTTTTTATTTATGATACTTTATATCTTTTTCGGAGTAGGGGTGCTAGCGTAATTTCGAGGCACCATTCCCATTTTCTATTGTAATTTCCAGTAATAAATTTGGAACTACGGCAATAAATTAACAATAAATAAGCGATTAATTGTGCCACATTCCTATTTTTTATGGTGGGGATGCTTTACTGAGGTTGAAATGGCGGCCATCGTTGTATCAGTCTGAACAGCTTTTTATTTATGCGGCCCAATCTCAAACAAAATACTCTAAAACTTGTAAGACACAAACTTATAGGAAAATTTAATAAAAAATATTGAATTTATTAAAGCATAATTACAATGTAAAATAAAATATTCAACAATTTTAAAATAACGATTTTTCAAACTTTAAGTTCATGTTTGATTGTTTTTTTTTTCAAATTTAATGCTATGCCAAAAATATTAATCTTTTTTATGTTTTATTGAGGTTTATCTTCCAATAAAAAATATCTAATTATCATTATACAATTTGAGCGCATTTAATTGGTTGACCGGTTCGTAAGATATCCAGTTCTGAATATTAAAAAATATAGTTAAAAGAAAACGCGTTTAAAATTGAACTGAGTACTAGATAAAATTAGTTACATATTTTTTAGTTCCCATTGTTATCAACCAAAATTGTGCCTTATAGATTTATACTGTTCTATGTATGAGAAAAAGCAAAGGTTTTCACTATAAGCATTTAAATTGGCTAAATAATCCTATTTTATACGACTGTGTCACGTCAATGTTGTTGCGTTCAATAGACCATACCTTTTTAAATAACTTGAATTCTGCAAAATTGTTTTACAAGTACATTCTACACATTTTAGTGATGTAAAAAATGTAAAAAAAATCTATTTTTTTTTTTACCAAAAGTAGAACCTGGCCTTAATTAAGGTAGATTATGTTTTTTAGTATTAGTATTAATATAGTATAATATTTAATTTCTAAGAAACACAGGGATTCCGCTTTAGGAAGTGAGCCAGCATTGGCGATTTTCCTCAATGTATTATGTTCCTTTAAATTATTGAAATGTTTTCTTATTGATTATTACTTATTATTAGTTATACTATACAAATAAAATAAAAGTTTCTTTTTTTTCTCTCTTTTCTCGAATTTGGTATCTTTGAACATTTTTTCAAAACTACTTAATATACGTTCATCCATAATTATATTTTTTTCTGGTATATTATATCAAGAAGTACGTTATGTTCAGTTATATTAAAAAAACGAAAAAAATAAGCGAAGCAAAATAAGTAGCAAGTGAGCGCGGTACCGTCATTTAGACTGACTGTTATAAGTATGTCAAATTTTACATAAGAATAAACATTGTGCTGTTTCTCCATATTATATATAAAGAAACATTAAAAAAAGTATACGTAAGAAAATATTATAATACCAATAAGTTGAGAGATATAGAACGAAAAAGAACGAGAAAATGTGGCAAAATGACCGGGGTGCGACCACTTCCGGGTTAAGTTACGATTAAGATGATACATAGGAAAAATTGCATTTTCTTCGTTTTCAACAAAGAAAGATAATGATGTCAATGATCTGATATACAATAACAACTAGAATGTTGATAACAACAACCAGAACGTTGATAATAATAATCAAGATGTCGATTGTAATAATTAGAACATCGGCGATAACAATTAGAACACCGACGATAACAAGATGATGACAGTAGAAAAAATATCTAAGTTAATAGGAAAAAAGAACAGTCACATTCCTATTTAGATAATCCTTAATTAGATAATAGAAAGATTTTCTAGGAAAAGATGGCGAGTTCCCGTCCTAAAACATGCATCGCATATTCCTTGATCGATTATACAAGAGTCTCTGTTGCATAAGGTGCATGAACTTCTGCAACAACTTGAAACGTGTCTTTATAATACGACGACGATCTTTGTCGAATATCATCGTCCTCGTTATTCGAGGAACACGCCTCGAATCAGAAGGAAGGTATCTCATTGGATTCTTCCGCAATTTTAATAACAATTTGATTGTTAATGATAATCTTATCATCAAGGTTTTGTTTTTTATTGTCGACGATCTGCTTGTTATCACCAACGTCTTGGTTATCGTCAACATGTTGATTGTTATCATCAACATCCTGATTGTTATTGCTGGCGTCTTGATTGTCATGGTCAATATCTTGATTATTATTGTCGACGTTCTGGTTGTTATTATCGACATTCTGGATTTTATTGTCGATATCTTGATTATAATGACCGATGATCTGGTTATCGACAAGATCCGCACGCTCGGTGTTCTCTGTACCATCATTTGTACCATTCCTTGTCCTTCGTTCACCAAATTGTTGATGGTAATACTCTTCACGCATTAATTCATTAAGATTGCGCCAGCGTAGGCACATTATCAGGATAAATGGTTTACGTATTTCTTTGTTGAAGATCGCGTAAATGATAGGATTTAATGCGCTGTTACAATAACCGAGCCAGAGGAATAGAGACGAGACTGAGTGTGGGATATCATCAGGTTTGTAGAATGGTCTAATTAGTGCCAGCATAAAAAACGGCAGCCAACAAACAATAAATGCACCAACGATGATGCCCAAGGTGGTACTAGCTTTCCGTTCACTTCTCTTTCTTCTTTGTTGGCGCCTGTTACATGTGCAAACCCGATTGTTACGTGTCCTCAGTATTCTTATCGATTTCTGCAGCATGTTTCGCGTCAGATTCTCTCGACGCTCGTTGACGGGATGTCGTTTTGGACTATCCTTGCTCTGTAATAAAACAATTCATTATATTATTTACTATTAATAAGTTTAAATTTTGGATCAATAAAAATATTAAAACAATATAAAATAGCTCATATCAGTTATAGCGTAGGGGAGAAGAGAGTAATATGGAACCTATTTTTATTTTATGGAATAATTTTTGTATATAATTACATTTTCTATGGAAACTTGAATAATTATATTTATCAAAGAAAGGTTTGACAGATTTTAGACTTAAAGTAATAAAATATTTATTATTTAGGACGTGATTTAGAAAAATTTAATGCACTGCATAATTGGTGGTGGAAAAAAAAGTGGTTGTAATATGACTATCCATAAAAACATGTAACAAACCACCTTCCGACGACCCCCCTCCCCCCCGGACCGCCTAACCATTCGAGCCGTCTGGCCGAGCAACCGCCGGACAGCAATTATGCATAGCGCCTAATTAAATAACCGAAAACCGAGTGAGCGAGCAAACGCTTCTGTGCGCTTCGCATCTCTGTGCGCTTTCATTCCGTCGCCGTCCGCAGCCACGATCTACGCGCGTGACCTGAACCACAATATAAGAAAGAATAGTAGGTCGACTCCGTCATAAAGCACGGCGAAAGTTGTCCTTCGCCCATGGCCAAATCGCACAACCAGCAATATTGCGATTAAGTTCTGATTGAACGATTCCAGCATATGGCGTCATTAACCCGACTCAAGTTAAGTTAAACCACTGCGCTCGCAAACGCTATTGGACAGGAACGGAGACTTCTGATTTTTCTGGGTGTGGAGTACCTTGAAGCAGGGGGGTGGTGTAGGTAGTTTCAATAATATCGCTTTTGTTATATATATGAAACATATTTTCTGTATAAGTTTAAGATATCACAAGAAATCTTATCCTATTTTATATATATATATATATATATATATATATATATATATATATATATATATATATAATATTTAACGCTATAATTATATTACAGCAATATCTACTCGTAGAAATAAACTTCGTAAACACAATAGAAATATTTGGTGTAAGTTATGACATATCAGAAGAAAGTAAAGTATACTTAATGTTACATAATGAATTTTCAGTCAAAGATCCAGTAGCGTATAAAAATTTTTTAAGATTAAATAAAAAACAATTTAAAGATTTATTTAAGTAACATTTTAATTTAAAGAAATCTTTTCTAATGTAATGGAGGTAAAAAAATTTTTTATGTTTAGTTCAATGAAGAGAAATGAGATCTCGAGCACGAGGTAGGCACGCGCGGTTAACAACGAAAGTATGGGAAGGTTAGGTAGGATATGTAAAAAGTGAGGGGATACGAGATATGAGAGTTGGGTAAGTAGGGCGGTAGCATGCAGCGTAGGCACCGTAGTCAAATATTGTTTTTTGTCAAAAATTCTTGAAATTTATTAAAAATTAAAATATTTTTTTTAAATACCCCAAATTCTGGGTGTGGAATTCCACACCCACGGGAGCTCTGGGTGTGGAATGCTCCACACCCAGCATAAGGAAGTCTCCGTCCCTGTATTGTCTGCTCACTGGGATGTAGATCGAGGTTTCTTCATTCATAGATCTATCTCGTCAATCGATAATATTTATGTTTCTCAACAGTATTGTGTTCAAGAAAAAAATCTTGGACTTCAAAATCAAAAGAGCACAAGCATAAGTTTCAAATAATTTATATATGCTGTTCAAAAATACAAGTATTCATAGCTAAACGAAATAACCCCGCACATGAAAAAATTACTTACCTAAATTCTATGTTGCTATCTCCTATTTTTATCTCCTTTAAATTTAATTAATAATTTTACGTGAATTGTATAGGATAAGTAGATATGAATTTATTCCCATGAAATCTACATTGCTGTCACCTATCTTAATCTCCGTCAAATTTCATCAGTAATTCTACGGGAGTAAAATATATTAAAATCTACATGAAAGTGTTCACGTAGAATTCATGTGCATATCAAGTCGATAAAGTCCTGTCCACGAATTTTACATAATACACGTGGATGGAACGTGGGAACCACGTACTTGTTCTCATCATTACACATATGTATTATTATTTATTTTTAATGTTAATTTATTAACTTATTGGGCTTCTTTAAAAACTAAAATTAGTTAACGCGTTTTACAATCTCAAGTTTTTCACATTTCAAGTGGATTTATATTTTATCACGTTACGTCACAAAGTGACTTTTTTACATTGAACATAGTCCCTTAAGATACGCAGAAAGCCAAGGCTTTTTTCATCGAAACGTGCTGATTATATTGAAAAAGGTAACTGATTAATCCATTAAAACTCATGACCAGATTAGCAAGATTAGCTAAAGATATAATCGCAAATGAGACCAGAGCGTAAAAAAATATAGAATCAATTTTGTAACTAATTGTTATAAACAAATTATTAAAAATTCATTGTAAATGTAATTGTATGGACTGTAATTGATTGTAATTATATCTTTAGTAAATTGTTTCTGTAAATTGTCTATTTAGTATATTATATTCGTTCTTCTATTTGAACTTTTACTTATAGATCTGGAAAATTCTATGACAAACTTGTGTTAAAGAATTGTATCATGTTAAAATTTACAATAATAGAAATAATTAACAAGTATTTTAAACGCATATTAATTAAAAAAATATCGCGATTTTCTTATGTTTAGTTAATAAGAACTATATCAATGCAAGTCAGCACTTTATTTTTAACGTCATTAAAGTCATTACTGTAGGATGGTTTGTCCACGTGTAAAAGTATTGATAACAATTCATCGGTCAAAAATTTTGCTTGATCCGAGTAAATCTGTTTTGTGTTTACTATTCATGTAGTATTAGTGAAGTATGTAGAATTTGAAACCGTTTCATTTAGGATAAACCGTATATTTATACCTTAACAACTTTACAAATTACAAATTACATTAAACGAAATTGTTTTGTTCGTTACAGGAATACTAAGTTACGGAACTGCCACCCGATGTTTTTGATTAAGATTACGTCAAGTGAAAATTTTAATATAAGAGAAATTGATACAAAATCGTGCTGTCTGATCGTTTTTCATGGTTTGTGTGTCTTTGACCGTGTCCCGAGGATGACTGAGTGGATTTCCCTGTAAGTCAATATATACGGTATACCAAACCAAGGTCTTTCATAAGAACGTGAATACTTTTTTTTAAATTTATTGTGGGCATGTTTATCTAGAATATTAAAATACGCCTTGTTAAATAAGTTCGGTATCCTTATTAGATTTCAAACCATTCTGTTGTTTCTTTATATTTAATTTAATTTATTATGTACTTACATAATTATATTTAAGTATGACAGAGAAACGTGAGTAAATGTGTATGTACGCGAATACATTAAAGATAAAGTGCTAGGCTTGCTGCTGCTAAGCCATCCAAACAACAGAGACAAAAATTGAGATAATGTTGTGACTCATGAAATATTATTTATAAGGCTATAAAACTGCAATAAAATTGAAGAAATGCAGTTTTACATTGCTAACGCATATAGACTCAACAAATAAGAAATGGAATTACAGTGCCGATAGACTGACACGCATGACAAAAATAAAAATTCAAAATAAAAATTAGAAAATAAAAAAAATAAAACATAATTGAAATAAGAATAACATTTTATTGCGCGTTAATCTAAATAAAGTCCATAATGGCAAAGCAAAAAGAAGAAAGAAAAGTAGAGGACTTATTGGATGGAGATAACTTGCTAAAATAGTTGATTGCTATGTAGGAGAAAACGGCACACAGTTTGGCAAAGCGATGGAGAGCAAAGCTAGACACCTTCTGATATTCGCTTTCACAGTCGTAAAAGAGGAGAACTACGGGAATGAAATTCAGAGTTAAGGTGCAGAAATCGAGGTAAGTACAAAGGAATGCTGGAATGAAAGAGATGATAAACGAGACAACATAAATGGAGGATAAATCGTTACCGGTTTTTTAACTAGCCGGAACGTAAGAACAGAACTTGGGGAGATGTAATCGTATTTACGAATGTTGCAGAAGAAACTAAGACAGAAGTTCTATACGCGTAAAATACGATTAAATAATTGCTGGATGAAAGCAGATATATAAACCACATTGACGTAGTTGAAGAGTGAGATTTTGAGAAGTTGGAAGACAAGGAGCTTACAAAGAGTTGAGAGAATATGACGATAGAAATATAAACGACGGAACCGGAGGAAGGCTGTTTAGCACTTAGCGGTAACATAATCGGCAAAGGACCAAGAGAAGTCAAAGTAAAGTATTTTAACTAGTACCAAAGTATTTTAACGCCAAGTATTTTAACAGATAGAGAGTAAGGAATTTGTGTGGAATTGAGATAAATAATAAAAGAAAGTAGGCGAGATAAGGATTGGAAAGCTTAAGCAAGAAACAAGGACGACTTGGAAGAATTTATGTGGAGTTGAGGAGGTTTATTCGGCAACCATTCGGAGATCGCGATTCATCGACCAATCGAGCGGATCAAAGAATTAAAAAGAATGACGTCGTTATCATACATGTAAAATTTAGAGGTAAGCTGGATGGACACCAGATCGGTGGCAAACATAATAAACAACAGAAGACCGAGTCCGGTTATATGAATCATTTCTGAAATAAGTCTTTTTATAATTGATCTACATAAGAGAAAATTTATGCAGTCATTCTCGGGGCACAGTCGAAGATACAGAGACCGTAAAAAACCGGACGGACAACACGATCCTACATTAACTTCTAAAATTTTCACTTGACATCATCTTAACCAAAAACTTTGGGTAGCCTTTTTGTAATTATATTCCTTTCAATATTCCTGTAAGAAATAGGACAATCTCGTTTAACGCAATTTTGTGATCTGTAAAGTTATTGATTTACTTGGTTTATCCTAGTTGAAATAATTGCTTTTTTAATTCTCACAGAATTCTACATACTTCACTTGGACTGAACGAAATTTCTGCCACTGACTGATGAATTATTATCAATACTTTTGCACGTGAATAGACAAACCATCTTTGACAGTAATGACTTTATCATTAAAAATTAAGTGTTATCTCGCGTGGATATTGGCTCTTTCAAACTCTAGACGTAAGATAATTGCGATATAAATTTATTAATTAATATGCGATAAATTAATTGTCTATTATTTCTACTGAGTTGATAAAAATTAAGTTTGATCACAACGTACTAATGTAATATTAAAGGAGAATAAATTGTTTAAAAAACTACACTCTGTAGCTGATGCCTATAATTTGACCGCTTTCCTTCTACATTTTACATTGCAAAAATAACGACCGATACAACATGTATTTTTTTTAAGGTCAATTTTTTCTATTATGTGACTATTTTTTTTTACTTAAAAAATCATATTGTTATCAAATACCTTGTAAAAAGATGTAATATATTACGTATAAAAATATCAAAATATTTAAGATAAACTCGACAATATTAAAATTAGAGAATAACGTAGGAAATGCGAGTCAAACGCGGTAGTTGGTGCGTCAATAATAATAGTACACAGTCAACGCGATCATTACTCTACACAGCTCATAATACAATGTTATTTTTGAATCGTTAAAAATGACTTGAAGGGAAGTCGAAACGCGTCCAATATGTTATGCATATTTATGTACTAAAAGCGAAATACATGTACTATTATTATTGACGCTCCAACTACCGCGTTTGACTCGCATTTCCTACGTTATCTCTAACGTATAAAAATGCTTGTATTTCTGTATAAATAAAAAGGAGGTGTAGTCGTTCATGTGAAAATAGAACGCGAGAAAGAGCAGAATGCGACATACTTTAGAATGAACGCTCTTGATATAAATGGAATAATTATTAATATGCTAAATAATAGACTTAAAGTATGCCCGCATAAATAATGTTTCTCATGTGACATTATAAAAATTACAATAAAATCATGCAAATAATTTTTTTTTCCACTTATCTGCCATTCATAGAACATTTCAAACCTCAAACATCATGTAATTACAAATAGAAGATCAATTCAAAGATCAAACAGTTTTTTTACTTTCAATTTCGCAATATTTAGCTATAAATTAATCGATTAAATGGCTAACCTATAAATATATTTAAATAATAAATTTATATATAATATATTTACCATATAATATATTTAAATAATAAAACAAAATATATTGAACATAGGTGTTAAAAGCGCTAGAATTACTCTTCCTATTTATGGTTGAAATCATTGGTGACAGTAACAAGTGTTATCGCTCGTTATTACCATCGGTATGCACTGATAATCGATATCTGTCGATATACATCAATTTTCCTATTATACAGGCCAATTTCCTGCAATGCGATATTCATGCTTGAATGCGTTATGTGCTTGCCGGTATTATATGTGAATTGGTGATTTATCATCGCACTATCGTCACAGCAAACAGGCTAGATAAACAAAAGATTTCAAAATTATAGAACTTTTTAATGATTTTTGTGTGAAAATTATATCACTTATTGCAGGGATTGTCATCATTTTCATTCGGAGCGTCATTACAAAAGATCAAATTCTTTGGTGTATCACTTTGCTATTATTTTAAAACAAACCACATTAAATCAAGGGTTTTTGGCTTTTGGTGAAATTTTTAAAACTTTTGTTATAGTTTTTGACTGGTTGATCAAAAATCTCCTTAAACACAAAGCTCAGAAATGGCTAGTTTTTTTTTTGTTACAGACGTTTAAAATATTGTATTTTATGAGTATTTTTGTAATAATCCAAATCAACCTTTATAATAAATAAAGAGACTTTAGTAATATGTGATTTACACATACATACATGAAAATATTTCATATGTATACATTTTTGCCTGTGCATGTGCGTGTTATATATGGGAGAGCGAAGGAGGAGAAAAGGAGTAATATGCTACTATTTTGCTTTAAAATCATATATTCCAAAATGTTAAGTTACAAGAACTAAACATACTTATTTTCACCCACTTACTCAGCCATTTATTCACACACACATACACACACGCGTACGCGCGCAAAATGTCCTATTTAAAAACAAACTGTTAATTCTATTTAATTTACATAAGTTCTTTCGCCTCTTATATGTGAAATGCTTAATTTATTTTTGTTTATTCTATATGTATACATATACGTATACTTATTTTTTTATTATAATAATATTTTGTATGTACGATTTTGTATGTGTGTGGATTTATGAGGGGAGAGGAAGGAACAAATATGCTATTACTTAGCACTTTAGCACATATTTAAGGCAAATATTTTAAAAATGTGGCCAAATTCATATGGCGATTAAACAATTTTTAATCTTTGTATCTATGAAATTTCTAATTACAACAATATGCTGTACCGCCGACAGATGAACACGACGGAGTCGTTCCTGTTACTCGTTATTAAAAATCACATAAAATACTATAAAAAAGATACCGCATTAAAGATGTATTTTGATTAAGAGTGTTTTCAAAGCAATTATTTTAGAATTTAAGAAATGAGTTTATATCAGTAGTGATAAAATTAAATATTCATTCCAAGTCATACAAAGACTTTGGGAAGGTGATTGAGATGATATGTTCGTAATATAAAAGATATCGAGCGCTGCAAATGCCTTGGATTGGTGAAGATGAAAACAAACAACAAATTTTATTAAGTATACATAATGCTAGATCGCTAATTTGTCAAGTATAAAATCGAAAATAATAGGTTTTGTTTTAATTTTAATCAATTTATTCAAAATAAAATAAATGCAGTTTAAGATCTAACATTCTAACGTATCCTTAGATTGAATGTCTTAACGAGGAAATCATGCGTGCATGATCTGTAATGTTGTAGATGTTCATAGAATATCCATAGAATGCATCCCTTATGTGAGAAGCGAAGAAACTCACGTAAATCAAGCAGTTTTCGTTTATGTGTGCGCGTATGTGTGTGTGTGTGTGTGTGTGTGTGTGTGTGTGTGTGTGTCTGTGCGCGCGTGTATAGTTGTATGTAAGTCAATTAATGACTAACAATAAGAGTGAAAATAAGAACTTGAGGAAAGTATATAAAATCACACAAACAATATAAGCACGAAGATCTAGCTGCGACCGTAAAAGACATTGTTGTTCAATTTGTATTGAAAATAAGTATGTTTACTTTTTCTTAATCAATATTTTAAAATGTGCTTTTAGAGCTAAATATGGGCATACTGCTCTTGCTATCCCTACGTTTTACCATAGGAGCACGCATTTGGTATTTCTAATATAATAATATGTTGGAAATACATATCAGTCGGTAAATCATGCTGCTATGGTAAAAAGTGGGTAAAACCATTAACGAACCTTTTATCTATATACACCCTGTATACATATATAGTAGGTAAAGTAATACGTACATGTGGATAAAATATTCTCAGGCATGAATCGCATATTATCATTTAAAGACTTCTCATTTATTACAAAGGTTGATTTGGATCATTATTAAAATAATCATGAGATGCAACATTTTAAACGTCTGTAATAAAAAAATTAGTTATTTTTTATTTTTGTGCTTAAGGAAATTTTTGATCAGTGAATCAAGAATTACAACATACTAAAATTTTAGCTAATTTCATCGAGGTTCAAAAATCCTTGGTTTTGTGCGGAGTTCTTTCAAAATAATAAACTTTATTAGGTCCTGTCATTTACATTTATCAATATTAGTCTCTAGTGTTGAAGAATTCAGAAGAGTCCAATATGTTTCATATTGCACGTTATATTTGTAATTGAATAAATGCAGCTATAGAGCACAAATACAAAAAATAGATTTTAGTGGAACATATTTGCTATGTTACCGTTGTGCCGTTTTTATTTATTTTTAAAATTTTTCTTTGGCAGCGCGTGCTTTTTTAGGCAAATGACCGAAATGCCTTCGCGTGCCACTAGTGGCACGCGTGTCGCGAGTTGGCCACTCTTGGCTTAGTGGAAAGTTAACAAGCTATTTTAACGCGTTGGTTTTAACGCGTCCGTTATTTAACAAATAAACTGGGTAAAAACGCAGTGGTAACTGATGCAATATTTGATGGTTCTTTTTGTATTGTACTCACCCCATTGCGTTATACCAAATGTGTAACGCACACACGATGGCGGTCACATCGTTAGACGTGCGGTTTGCTATGCAAATTCGCAAAACAAAATCAGGCGCAATCAATACTTTTGGCTTTCTCTTCTTCATTTATACGGCACTTGGACAGCATGTAGTAACATTTGGCAATGTTTACTGAGTATAAAAAATCGTTCAAAAATGCATTTAAAAAGTTTATAACACAAGTTATTTTAATGCAAATTGCAAATGTATCCGTTTGTTAATAATGAGGAATAATTCTAGAATATATACGATGTCCTGAAATTCGCTATTTAAAATATTATTACAAGAAAGTTCTTGAAAAAATGTTATTCGTGAATCTTTCTGTCATCCGTCACGCGGTCATTCTATTTCATGCGCGACACATGAATAGCGACTAAACATTCTAAATGTTTTGACGACTTCAAATTTTTATACTTCAAAAACTATTGCTCGAAGAAAAAAATTACATTAATAACATTAATACTTTTTTACTTTATTTCTTGACAAATTCTTACTATAATATTTTGAATTGCTATAAATAGTATTTTAAAGGAGGATGTGAAATAATTTTTGGTCTAGAACTGACACCTACGTTATTTTTTAGAAACTGTTTATGGGACTTTTTAAAAATAGAAAGAAATAATTATTTATCCACCATGTTTAGGAAAAGTTATAAAAAATTGGGATTTATTATTGATTGCTAAAGTAATAATATAAGTGTTTTATAAGCTTTACACTATTAAAATAAAATTATTTGCGCATTATATGCTCAAAAAGATGAATAGTAAATGTACAGAATATAAGATTTGGTTCGTTTAATGTACAGAGTGTTCAAAAATTGCTGGCTTTTTAATAATACTAGTTTGCGAAAATAGACAATTTTATTGCGGATGTAATAAAACATGATTTTTATAGGTTTTCATGGTGTTGTAGCACCCGCAGCAAAACGTTTTTTTTAAATTCTGCTTATGCCACGTGAAGATATAAACTTTTGGCTTTAAAATTCATTTTGTTTCATTTTGTTAAGATTTTTTGGTTTCCTACCCAGCAAACATTTTGTACGCAAAAGGATATCAAATTGGCACCAAATTCCAGCGGAATTTCGTAACAAAACCGTATCCTACTGTGTCCGCATTAGGATGCCCAATGTAAACCAAATCTGACGAACATGTCTGAAATTAAATTAAAACCAATACCAGAACAAATTTGATAATAATAATGTGATGACAAAATGACATCAAACACAAACCAAATCTGTTATCAAATGCGTTGACAAAATAATGCTAAATACAAACCAAGTCTGTTTTCAAACGTGCTAACAGAATAACAGCAAATACAGATCAAATCTGATGTTTCCGAGACTAACAAAAAAATTTATTTTTTTTAACAGATTTTATTATTTTTATAGCTTAATCTGTATCCACTGTTTCACATATAACATTTTAATTCGTTTATTACAATTACGCATTATTTTATAAATTTTTGAAAACGCATGTCGGCGCCGGCGGGATTCGGACCTAAGATTTCGAAATAACAACCTAACACGCTAACACTGAGTTAATCGTATACATGTGATATTGTTAATAAAAAGTTATATTTGAAATAAAGCTGAATTGAACCAAAAGAAACTTGCGTTTTGAATATCGCGCGAACACTATCACTAACCCTATAATTATTTAGTCTTAGATATTTTTAATATAAACTATATAAATAATTAAAATCTTTTCCTGCCCATAGCCAGATCAGTCAAAAATTACAATTAGAAGTAGTATCGAAGCATAATAAAACATTATTAACGTAAAGAGTACGTTGGAAAGTCAATTTTGCAATTATTGTTATAAACAAATTGTTAAAAATGACTGTAGAGAAAAACTGATTGCACCAATCGATTCACCGGGAAAAATTACTAAAGAAACATATATAAAGCTTTCATAATTGTTATAGTTGTTATAATTATTTTAAACAAATTAATTGCATAAGTGTTTCGACAAAAAAATAATGACCGAATTTTAAAAAAGAGCATGATATGCGTAATGTAACATTTTATCCTTGTTTAATTTTTGATGATCAACAAGGATTATGTTATGCGCATTATGCGCTTTACGGAACTCAACTAATGTTGCATTCTTGTGTAATAAATGCTGACATTTTCGCAAGCTGGCTTACTATCTGCCATTAATTTGTCAATTATACAAACAACAGATCTGTCTGCTATCAACATCCAATCTGTCGTGTATTTTGACAAAGGGATAATATAGCATTCGTGCGTGAAAATTGCTAACATTTTTACAATAACAAACTTGTTTAATATTTGTTATAAATTTGTCGTCAAAACTTTCAACAGATTTGCTTGCTTTTCAACGCCAATTTGTCATATACTCTGCCAACAAGGTAGTAGTATATTTGGTACAAATCTGCTAACAGTACCGGAAATACCAATGTATGCGGACCATATGCGGACCAAAGTCTGTTACCAACCTTTGCAGGTGCAGAAATGGTTATAGGGGTAGATATAGTTGAAGAATAAATATTAGTTATGCGCGCGTATCATTAATATAATTGCTCGGTACGACGTTTTTTCAATGAATACGAATAGTTATTTTGAACGTATTTTTGAATACTAAATATGAAAACATTAATAGAATTTGGCTATCACAACACAAAAATAATGGAACATTGTAATTGTACCCTTTTTGCTTAATACTATTAATTATTTTTCACATCCTGTATATTATGCGAACCAAAGTTTCACACACTCTACATTTACTACTCACCTTTTTGAGCACATATAAATGCGTAATTAACTTTATTTTAATAGCATAAAGCTTAAAAAATACTAGTATGACTACTTCGGCAATCAATAACAAATTTCAATTTTTTTGTAACTTCCTCTGGACTTGGTAGACAAATAATTATTTTTTTCTACTATTAAAAGGTCCCATAAAGAGTTTCTAATAAACAACTTAGGTATCAGTTCTAAGCCAGAAATGGCTTTCGTTGAATATCCTCCTTTCGAGAGGTGTTGTATGTACGTAAAAGTGTGCATGTGTTTCCTAGGGACAATTTATAATAGAAAATGTATTAAGTTCGAATAAAAGATAATAGCGTTTTTTAAGTAAAATTCAAAGATAACCCATACAGTACAGACTTGCTGGGAAGATCCATGAGACATTCAAAGAACGTCCGCACGTACTAAGAACGCTCTTGGGATGCCCTTTAGATAAAGTGTGCTATATGGGATTTGTTTAGATATTTGCACATTGATTTATTTTATCATGTATGTGTCACTACGAACTTTTATTCCAATCAAATGTAATTCTCGACAAGTATATATATAGAGTGTTTCAGAAATAGTTGACGAAACTTTAAGCGCATATTTCACTCATTATAAGTATAAAAAAAGTCATATAAACATGGATTCAGAAATGCTTTCTTTCCAAGTTACATGACTTTTTTTCATCCTTACAATGAGTGGAATGTACTCTTAAAGTTTGGCCAACTATTTCTGGAATACCCTACATTTACTATATTCATAGTAAAATATAAATTTGAAATTAATATGAAGAAGAAAAATGTGCAAATAAGTATAGAGAACTACCAGAATAATTATTAAAATTGTTCGATTGTATAATGTATATTTTTTCCGCGACGTTTTAACATGTTTTTCGCGTGATAAACATTAATTTCTTTCATGCATCATGCAGCGATAACTTTCACTTAAGTAGATTTGTTAACATAACGAGATAAATATTTTTTATCACAACGTTTCCATAAAGTTTGAAAAGTTTGTCTTTTTATTCTGATGCAACATAAGCGGATTTTAACTTATATCTTATTTAACTGATGCACACGTACGTTATGCTTTTCAACGTAAAACACGCTTTAGACATATACATTTTAAACTGAATTGCACTGTGTGTATAAAGTGTCGATAAAAATTATACTCCAGCATCTCTTACAAATAATTATATATTATTAGAGGTTTTCAAGATAAAAGTTATAAATATTGAAAATACAAATGATACAATTAATACAGTTCTCATAACAGAGAACGAAGATAACCTATAACGATTGCTCTTTGATTGTAATCGAGTATTAACTAAATATGATATAAAGATATCTATCACAAAGAAACAAAGTCAATGGTCATGCCGAGGGACCCGTCAAACTGCAAGCTGGCGGTTGATGAACAAATAACGAAACAGGTATCTTGCTTTAATTATTTAAGACTCAACACTTCATATAACAATAACATTATCAAAACACACAAACATAAACCTACGAAACAGCGTTAGTATCGAGCTTCAGGGTATTATGTAGAAAAATAGATTTATCTTCATCAAGAACAAGACCCAAATATATTAGTTAATAGCAAAAGTTTGTTTATGATATTCATGAATGACCGAAAATATTTCGTCGCATGGCGATGCTCAAGTTTATTTTGTGGCATTGCTTAAGCTGCGAATTCATGCAGCGATAAATCACTGGCGACTTGGAAGAAGTGGGGGAAAAGTAACGCCAGCGTCAAGTATCTGTCGCTTTTCTCCTAGTACATATTCATGTGGCGACAAATCGCTAGCGACTAAAAGTACAATAAATATAAAAAAAAGTATTAAAAAAGTATAAAATAAAATAAGTATTATTTTTATTAAAAATAATACTTATTAATCTGTAATTATTAACTAATAATTTACTGAATTGATTGCAAAAGGCGCAATAGGCGTTTAGTGTCAATAGGCACAATCAACTCAGTAAATTATTAGTTAATAATTACAAAGTAATAAGTATTATTTTTAATAGAAATTGAAGAGTGAAGAAAAATAAAAGTGACAATACGTTCAAATAAGGTGTATTCTGCTGAATGCACAAATATTTTGGGAACAGCAGTAGCAAGAGCAATTAAAAAGAGACGAATAGTGATTACAACTGCTATAATGTTGGAATTGCAAAAAACACAAGAGAAACGGCATTACAAAAAGAAACAGTATAGGGTAGCTCCATACTTAAAAGACCGTCAGGATCATAGCTTTTTTCACGTATCCGTTCCTAAACTGGTATTTGAAGATTCCATACTGCTCACGATTGTGTCGATTTGTCGCTGAAGTTCAACCAAGTTGAACTTCTGACGATTTGTCGACGGATTCCAACGGATTCGGCACAAGTATGTGTAGAAGGGGAAAACCGAGGTAGAAGGGGAAAGTCGCCAGCGATTTATCGCTGCATGAATTCGCACCTTTATAGATGGACAGAAGATAACCTCATCAGTAAGTTTATCATCAGATGCTGTTGAGTTCAGTCAATTGCGTGAATGTGCGTGAAAGAAATTTTTCGAAATGAGAAACAAAAATAAGTTACTTGCTATTTTATATTATACAACTTTTGTGAATGTTGGAACCGCAACCAAAAACATTCGGGTAAATTATTTGGACCATGCTCTCAAATTTAAAAGTGATTTAATAGATTTCAAAATGGTGATTTTAACTGAACGGTTAATTCTGCTCTGGATGATCTTCTGGAATTAATGACATTGTGTGTACCTTACAATCAGTGAAAAACAGGTAATCATAAGTACAAACTATCTAAGAAACTTATTGTCTTCTAGAAAAAATAGAACATATTAACTTGCAAAAAACATAATTAAGTTAAGGTATATAAATCAATAAAAAAGAATATTAATCATCAGTGCACTAGTTTTAGGGTCCAATTTTTAACCGCTGTTTTGGGTTATGTTGCAAAAATATTAATTATTACAAACTACAAAACAGTATTATAAAAATTGCTATCTAATAGAAGACACTACCTTATTTACATGTATTTGTAAAATTTTATTTAATTTTTAATTTTTTTTTTTTAAGAAATATTATTCAAAAGTAGAGTAATGTATTTATATTGGCTTTCCTCTAAATATATATGTATTTTATTTATATTAATATTTTTTAAATTTATGTAATATTATTAGTTCCTGGCTAATTTCAAGTTGTTTATTTAATTCTTGGTGTAATTAGGAAATTTTTTAATTCATTGACAATGATCTAGATCTGCGCAAGTTACGTATAGTATTTTAAACGTCAAAATATATAAAAGAAGAATGCAAGAGCTACGCACAGTGAAGCAATTATAAAACATTAACTGACTAGCAATTCTTTTATGAGGCAAGCTCAAATACAATAATATTGTTACGCCCGGTATGATGGTCTGGCGCGTGAACGGCTGGTTTGCCGAGTATCGATGTTTAACAATCAGTGGTCATATGTCGTCGTGTTCCTGTGTTAATGCTGTTTTTGTTCTTGTTTTACTCTTTGGCGTTTTACGCTTTGTCATTAAAGCAGTTACTTTTTGAAAACAAGCTGTTTTATTTCTCATACGCGAGTGCTCTTAAAAGTACGCGAGTGTGAGTGTAAACGAGCTGAAGTTTCCGGTCGTAACAATACGAGTATGTATGTCAAATTCTGATCTATATTCGGTTGTCATATTTGATATATTTTATTTTCAGAATAGTATAAGCATTTAACCTCTAAAACACTGGAAGCCGATATATCAACTTTTGACGATTTAAACAAATTGCTTATTTTGTATTCATGTCCATTTATACACTTATATATATTTATTTATACATTACAAATTGCTGTTGCTGTAACTTTGTATTGTTAAAGATTTATTATACTTTACTTTTACTTATTATTTAAATAAAACATCTGGATTAAAACACGTATAAATATATAATGTATTGTGAGGCTCTTTAATTACTTAATTTAAAATACATTCGTGGGAATTTAAACGTGAAGATTAAATGTACGTGTTAATCCCTTTAAACGGAGCGGCTGACTGAGTGAAGATCGGGTGCCTAGCAACCGACCAGAACTGCAATGCCTTGCATATACGAGTATTAATAAACCATCATGCCCCCGGCCTATTACATCTTATAATTTGGCCAGCCTGACTGTTAATCGCCTCGATTAACTGCAGAATTAAAATAGTTTAAAATTGATATTATTTGTAGAGAAATGTAACAAAGCTTCACATAAATTATTTCTAAAAATTAAAATTTCTAATGTGATGTAATATTAAATTTGTAATATTAACTTAACAAGTGTTGTTAAATAAACAAGAATTATAATTCTGAATTAAAGAAAAATTGAGCGTATAAGTCGGTAAAGTAAATATTTAACCCGGTATCCAAGGTCGTATATTTGATGCATCCCAAGTACCGCAATAAGGTGTCTGCAATAATTGAAATCCTTCAATATCTTTTATAACGTAACGATCGCTTCTTAAGACACGTTATATGCGATACGTCATTTAAACCGCGGTATCATTTTAGGTGAAATTCCGAGCATGTTTTCTATGTTCCTTATCATTACTTTATCACCCATTTGATACGCTCTGGCTGTTTTGTATCTTCGATCGTAAATGCGCTTATTAATAGTTTAATTCTTTTGAATCTGTTTGTCGGCTTGTTCGTGTAAATTATTTAAATCTCGAGTTGAGTCAAGAAGTTTCTTACTTTCTAACGCATCCCGCAATTCGTCGATCACTTCGCCTCGTTGACTTACGCCAAAAAGTAATTTGCTCGGACATTCATTTGTGGCTTTAGATACGGTGTTATTACATGCAAATTCTATTTTTTTAAGTACGTTATGCTATTGAGTTTTACGTTCATCCGAAAGCTGAGCGATCATTGCTAAAATTGTGCAATTGGTTCTTTCAACTTGACCATTAACTTGAGACGAAGCGGTGGCGACTTTAATATGTTGTATATTTTGTTCTTTTACATATTCTTCAAATTCTTTGAACGTGAAACAACTACCCCGATCCGAGATGATACGTAATGGTCTACTAATGCTCAAAATAAGAGCTAAGACATTTAATAACTTCAGATGTATTAGTAGTTTTAGTAGCATACAATTTCACATACTTTGTGAAAGTATCGATTATAAGAAAAACATAATGCATTTTATTTGAGCTTGATCTGGACACAGGAACTAATTGATCAATATATATTGTTAAGAACGGTTTATCTCCTTTCGGGATATTATGTAAATGTCCCTCTGTTTTTCCTGTAATCGGAGTAAAAGCAATAAATTTCAGACAATTTTTAATATATTTGTCGACCTTCGACCTCATCTCGGGGAACCAGTAACTGTTTCTAATGTTACCTATAGTTTTATCTGTTCCTACATGACCCATCTCATTGTGGTATTTGTGTATGACGCTTGTTTCTAATGCAGTGGGTACATAAAATAAAATTTGTCCCTGGTGTTTCCTAAAAATTAACCCGTTTTTCATTTTAAAAGATTTATTTAAAAAATTTATTTTCACTATGCTCTAATTCTGCCTGGATCCTCACAATTGTATGATCATCGTTTTGACATAATGCTAATTTCTATCGAAAGAATCGTCTTCAATTACATATATTTGTCTACTTAACGCATTTACACGTTACACGTGCTAGATCTGTGATGTAAAATGTAATTATAATTTTGCATCTCGAGAATCCATCGTGCAATCCGTGGATTGGTTTCCTTTTCATTTAATGTGAACCTTAAAGCCCGACAATCTGTAATTATTTTAAATTTTGTCCCCAACAAATATATCCGAAAAAGAGAAAGTGCATAAATTATCGCGAATGTTTCTAATTCAAAACTGTGAGAACGAGATTCAGTTTCCGTCGCTCGTTTTGAGAAATAGAAAATAGGGTAAAGTTTTCGATCATCTCCTTTCTCGGAAACAAGATTGCAGCCGTGCTCGCGTCGCAATGCAATTTAGTTTCATCGCAGGAAGAATATATACTTAAAATAGGTGCATTTATTAAACGTTTTTTTAGACTTTTATAAGTTTGCCTTTCCACCTCTGTGGTAAACATAAATTTCACGTTCTTTTTAGTTAGATTATACAATAGATTGGCAATAATCAAAAAATTCCTAACAAATTTCCTAAAATAAGAATATAAAGCTTTGGATATTTCGCGGAATAGGGAACTTAATTATTGCTTCGAGTCTACAATTCGTCAGTCGAATGCCTTCCCCTAAATATTCTAATTTTGTTTGGAAGAAACGGGATTTATCCAAACATAACTCTAACAGATTTGTGGCCATTAATTTGAAAACTTTTTCTAATACAATGAAATGCTGTTCAATAGTTTCAGTCGCAATTAGAAAATCATCTAAATATACCGAAATTTTTCCCGCGTCAATTTGTTTTTAAAAATATTTGTAACATAACGTTGGAATTTAAGCGAAGCACCTTTTAACCCAAAAGGCATTCGTGTATATTCGTATTGTCCTAAAGGTGCTACGAAAGACGTATATTTAATTGAGTTTTCATGCATTTTAATGTAGAAAAATCCATCTTTTAGACCTAAAGTAGTAAAATATATTTTCTCTGCCAATAAATTTAATTGATCCTCGATTAGTGGAAGGGGAAAATTATTTCGTGCCGTGATTTTATTTCGCATTCTGAAATCAACGCACGTTCTCGTAGCCCCGTTTTTCTTTTTAACTAAACCATCGGCGATGCGTACTCCTGTATGCTTTCTCTAATGATTTCTTTCGCTGTTAATTCATTTATGATTTTTTTTACTTTAGTTTTTCATTAAACGATAGTCTGCGCGGTGAATAAGAAAACGGTTTATTTTCCAGTAACGTTATTTCCATTATGTCTTTTACCGCCGGTTTCTCAGGTCTTACTACATTGACATAATTTTTTTCAAATAAATTTCGCGTTCGCATTTTAATTTCGGGAGCAAGATCTTCATTAAGGTTCATGTCCTGCGAAACCATACGAGTGTCATCATTAACTAACTCTATTTTTAAAATTTCCTCAATTTTTTCTTCATAACTTAACGTTAATTTGGTTAATTTCATAAAATTGCGCCCCAACACCAATGAATCTTTCATTGTATCATCCAGAACGACTCGTAACTTCACATTAAATTCTTTACCATCACTAAATAACGTCGCGTTAAAACAGCCTTCTACTCTTACCTTTTATACATTACGAATTGCTGTTGCTGTAACTTCATATTGTTAAAGATTTATCATACTTTACTTTTACTATCATTTAAATAAAACATCTGCATTAGAACACGTATAAATATAATATATTGTGAGGCTCTTTAATTACTTTATTTAAAATACATTTGTGGGAATTTAAACATAAAGATTAAATGTACGTGTTAATCCTTTTAAACGAAGCGGCTGACTGACTGAAGATCGAGTACCTAGCAACAGAACAACAGGACAGAACTGCAATACCTTGTATATATTAATAAACTATCAGGCCCGCGACCTATTACATCTTACAGTATTTAACATTGTAGTCATAATACGAGGTGTGTTCAAAAAGTATCGCGAATTTTGTGTTTTTTCAAAAATTATTTATTTATTCATGAATATCTATTTTGTCCCCTTCAAAGTAATCCCCATGAGATATTATACACTTGTGCCAACGGTTTTTCCAATCTTCGAAGCACTTCAAAAAATCATTTTTTTTTATCTTGTTCAGCTCCTCCTTCGATGCCGTCTTTATCTCGTCAAGCGTAGCGTAACGTCGTCCTTTCATGGGCCTCTTCAGTTTAGGGAACAAGAAAAAGTCACAGGGGGCCAGATCTGGGGAATACGGTGGCTGCGGCATCATTAGTGTGTTGTTTTTGGCCAAAAAGTCGCGCACAAGCAACGATGTGTGAGCAGGGGCGTTATCGTGGTGCAAAAGCCAATTTTTGTTCTTCCACAAATCCGGGCGTTTCTGGCGGATTGCTTCGCGCAAATTGCGCATAACTTGCAGGTAATATTCCTTATTGACCGTTCTACCCTGTGGCAAGAACTCATGATGCACCACGCCCCTGCAATCGAAGAAAACTGTCAGCAAAACTTTCACATTCGACCGAACTTGGCGCGCTTTTTTCGGTCTTGGTTCGTGCGGCAGCTTCCATTGAGATGATTGAGCTTTGGTTTCCACGTCATAACCATAAACCCACGATTCGTCACCAGTTATGACCCTCTGGAGCAAATTTGGGTCGTCGCGGACAGAGTCCAACATCTCATTAGCAATGTTCATGCGATGCTGTTTTTGGTCGCAATTGAGCAATTTTGGTACGAATTTCGCGGCGACCCGTCTCATGCCCAAATCATTGATAAAAATCGAATGGCACGAGCCAATCGATATGTTTAGGTCCTCAGCAACTTCTCTAACGGTGATTCGACGATTGGCCAATACCATTTTCTCCACTTCATTAATTTTTTCGTCTGTTGTTGAAGTGCTCGGGCGTCCGACACGCTCTTCGTCGTTCACATCTTCTCGGCCTTCTGAGAACATTTTGTACCACCGATAAACGTTGCTTCGGTCCAAGGTAGCTTCTCCGTATGCCACAGTCAACATTCGGAATGCATCCGCGCACTTAATTTCGTTTTTCACACAAAATTTGATACAGGTTCTTTGATCCATTTTTTTGAATAGGTAAAAATCGAAGACGATCCAAAACACGTGCAAGCAAAGCAGCTGTCAACAATTAAGTGAACATTCAAAATGGCCGAGCTTGTCGGCATAAGTGAGAGACATGAGTACCAACATAACGCCACAAAAAGATCGAAATTCGAATATACGTAACCCGCGAAAATTCAAAATTCGCGATACTTTTTGAACACACCTCGTACATCAAACGTAAAAGAAAGACAATAATAATCAGAACTACACACAATATCAGAACACACATTAAATTAGAATTACATAATCAATATTAATAAAATCACATAATCTTAATGAAATTATATTCTGCATAAATATAAACTTATCTGTATCGATCAAATATCCGTTAATCAATGTAAGGCCTTATATCAGCGTCAGCACATATGATCCACGCACAATCATTAATGATCATTAATGACAGGATCAAAAACAAAGTCAAGATGTTTAAATGATTTTCAATCATTTTTTTACTACCTTTAAATATATTAACTTGTTGTACTTATCGATTATTCAACACATATAATGTTTTTGTTATTATTTTATTACATTCCAAATATTGGAAAGTTGTAATTTGGAAATTTTCTAAATTATAATATTACTTTTATAATTTTTTTTCTAAAATTTTTTAATATAAATGCTGTTAAATAGTTATTTTCAAAGTATATAGTAAAAACGGGGAAAATTTTTTATATCCTTCCGAATTGGAAACTGATGTATCGGTTCTGGAGCGGCGCTATTTTTTTCGCACAATAATGCAATGATATAGTGAGCAGAATTCTAAGTCTAAAATTGTTTTTCTTCTTGTCCCAGACGTTATCGTGCGTGGGATATCATATTGGCTATTATCATTTTGTTTACAGCAACTCTGAAAAGACCGATAAAGAATAGGCTACCACACTTGAATTCTTCAACTAGGAGATCCTTCTTTTGTCTATCCCACGTCTGCCGCAGATCTTATCCTGCTTAATGAGACGGAGAAGACTGTACTTTTCTGGGTGTCGCATCATATATCAAAGTATTCCACCTTTAGGAAGCCTGCCCTTAATTGTTGATAATATTTTTCTCCTTTTTTAATCTTGCCATAACCTTGGTATTGTGAACATGATCTGTCCAGTTAATGTTCAATATACGGCGGTAACACCACATCCAAAAGGCCTTAATTTTTTTTAATACGATCTCTTTGTGTCCACGTTTATATACTGTACAGCAATACCGAGAAGACACAACAGCGGAATATTCATACTTTCAAATCCAAGTTGAGACTTCGATTTCTTAGTATTTTTGCAGGAAGACAAACGCGGTTCTCGTCTTTTCGATACGACATCGGACTTCTAATGTATGGTCCCAATCTTCTCCTATTGTGAATTCGAGATATGTTATTTTTGTAGCTGTTCTCTTTCCACCGTGATGCCTCTAAGTGCTAGTGGATTCTTACCTACGACTATGTATTTATTCTCTTCTTGACATTTAGGCGTAGTTCGTATTTTTGGCAAGTGTAGAAGTCGTTGCAATCCTTTCTCACTGTCGGCTATCAAGATAGCATCGGACGTTGTTGATCACTATTCCATTGATTCTGACACCTTCCTTTGCGTTATACAGAACTTTTTTGAAGATGTGCTTAGAGTAGTAATTGAAGAATAGAGGAGATAGTGTACATTCATGCCTTATATTCTTTTGTATTTTAAATTCTCTTGTTTTATGGCTTCCGACTTTAATGTTAGCATTCTGCTGCCAGTATAATAGATTAGTGATAAATACTAGATTTTTTTATCGATGCCTGTGGTTCTCAATATTTCAATCATTTTCTCGTATTGGACTTGTCAAATGCTTTCTCAAAATCTAGTTTCTACATTTGTTACACTCAAAAAGGGATTTATTAATGAGAATAACTATATCTTCTTTATTATTTTCTCAATTTTGTTGAATTTTCCTTCATTTTTCCCTTTTTCCTCTTCTTCTCTTAAAAGTTCGAAAATTCTCCAAAATGGGAAATTTTTCCTCAAAGTGGAAATACTGGGAACAAAGTTGTCACAGCTTTCCGCATCTCTTCGAATACTCTGAAGGCTATTTCGTTGCGGCAGTAGTTGCTGTTTTCTTCGGAATAGTATGGCATAAACGTTCGCCACTAGCATGCTTGAATGAGACCAGCGCCTTTCGCTAATTCCGAGTATAGATATAATATATTTAGTCTCTTCATTTCTTACAGTATATTATCTAGCTTTTCTTCGTTCATGCTTTGTATGTTTTATGTATCTATCTCTACTATTTGTGAACATCTATTGCCTGATTGGGAGATTCTTAGCATTCCTGCCCCATTGAAAGGGTGCTCGTGTTTGAGGCCATGATTTGAGTTTATAGCCCTATGACTGTCCTGGGAAAGTATTAGTGTAGAGATTTTTCATTACCTTCTACACAGCAAAAAGTAAAATGTAATTTTTACATTTTTGCATGTCTCAAAAAGTCCGCTTTAAATTTTAAGTTAAAATAACTCAAAAGTTAAGTTAAAATAACTTAAAACAAGAATTATTTTAATTTAACTTTTGAGTTACTCTAACTTAAAATTTAGAGTGGACTTTCTGGGACATTTTATTTTTTACTGTGTACACCGCTGTGTGAAATGCGATCATAAATGATGTTCTTACAATGCTAATAACGCAAATTACATATTTTTGCAAAAGTTTTGATTCACAATTTAAGTCTTTTTCAGTGCATATTCGTATCAATGCCGATGATCAATGATTCTATTTATTTAAACTTTACATAGCGCATAAGATTTCTGCTAGTTGTGACAGCGAATTTTTCAAATTATATTATAAACTACTAAAAATTTCAAAAAACAGTTCCAATTATGAGGGTTGGACAACTTCCTGTGATTGTTAGTTGTGACAGTGAATCGAATAGTCATGTCAAACGGTGCTGAGTATTTAAAGTGTCAAATAAAAATAACGGTTTTGGCTCAATTGTTTCTTAATGTATAATGATAGTTATGTATGTATAGTTCCAGGGATTTTAATAAATTAAGATTTCTCTTTCTTTCTATTCCTTTATTTACTTACAGTATTCGAATATTCAACAATTTTCAAGTCATTACGATTCTTTCTAAAGTTTAACGTATTAGCTGCTCATAAATAATTAAATAAATCAAAATAGAAATCAGTACTAACGACTATAATCCACTTTTTCTCGCCCGTCAATATTTCAAAATCATCGAAATTATCTATCGAAATCAAGCTACAAATTCGATATAATGTAAACGATACTTATTTGTATTTCTCTCATCGTTTGCCGCTGAGTTTGTAACAGCAGGATCTACAATATTGACTTTATGATTTAATTTCATTTCGAATAAGCTGCGGATCCGCAACTACTAACTTTCGTAACTTGATGACCAATTTAATTTCCTTTGATTTATTCAGCGGATCTTGTTACATGCCACGCGTATGCTGCATGAGCTTAATTTCCCGATGGACGATTTCCGCGATAAATTTTAGATGTCTGTTGTAACAAGCGTGCAATGGCATGTAAACGCATCATAATGATATTTTCGCGGATATCGGAATGATTGCAATCTACTATGTAGTTAGTGCAATACTAATTATACGTTTCGTAAAAACATGATCTTAAGAGAAATTATATAAACTTGACATCAAAATTGAGGGATCACCTATTCTGACTCCGAAAAATAGGCGTAATTCAAGAAAGTATAACTTTGTCAAAAATAATCATAAACAATTAAAAGAAAGCATTTTAAAATTTGAAATTTCTAGTTTTGAGATTGATAAATCATTAAACAATTTACAGATTGTTTACAAAGTTACGCGGATTTAAATGGGGATGCGTCAAGTCTCAAAATTTTTTACAAACTTTGCAAACTCTACAATGCGAAATAAAAATTGCAGACAAATGCGATTTACAGCATTCAAAAGCGTGAATCTTTACCTTTAATTTGCGTTTTTATTGAGCTTTGTACGATTTTTGTTCACTGACTTAGGCGACACTGAAGTAAAAATGGTTCCTTTCTTTAGTGTTGAATAAATTAGTGAATACAAATCGCACAACGCTCAACAAGTACGCAAATTAAAGATAAAGATTTACGCTTTCGAACGCTGCAAACTGCATTTGTGTGCGATTTTTAATTTACGTCAAATAAACTCAAAAAATTCGTAATAAATTTTCCCGCATTTTTATTTTTATCCGTACAATTCCGTAAAAATCAGTATACGTTTTTAAAGTCGATATTAAAAATGTATGTAGAAACATTAAACTGTAAAATGCGTTTTGAAACATTTAATTTATCATTTTTGTTGATTTATCATGTTTCACTTTCTTTTCGAGAGTTCTGTTGGTGATCCTTTAATTTTGTTACTGAATGCTCACTTAATCTTTGCTGAAGTCGATATCTGAACTTCGTGAAAAAAAAAATTATAAAACGATTTTCTAGGGCTCATTTTAAAAAGCGAAATCTTTCAATTATTTAAGTTAATTTTTTTCAAAGATTCTTTTACACTAAAAAATAAAGTAAGAAATTTAAGAAAGATTTAAAAAAAATCAAAAATTTTCCAAATTTAAACACATTTAGGGAGTTGCTAATTTTTTGCCATTCAAATTAACATAAAGTCAAAAGTTAAAAAACTCTTTAAAAAGAATTAGTAATTAAAAAATAATCCACGATCTTTTTGATGTTTTATTGCATTATGAAGAAGTTTTCATTGTGCAAATTTTTGATTTTTTTTTAAAATTTTTCTTGAATTTCTTACTTTATTTCCTAGTGTAAAAGAATCTTCGAGAAAAATCAGCTTAAATAATTGAAAGTTTTCACCCTTTAAAATAAACCCTGAAAGATCGTTTTATAATTTTTTTTTATGAATTTTAAATATCGACTTTAACAAAGATTAAATGAACATTCAACAGCAAAATTAAAGGATCACCAACAATTACTTTCCAAAAGAGAGTGTAACATAATAAATCAACAAAAATGATAAATCAAATGTTTCAAAACGCATTTTACAGCTTAATGTTTCTACATACACTTTTAATATCGACTATAAAAACATGTACTGATTTTTTACGGAGCTATACGGATAAAAATAAAAATGCTGCAAAATTTATTACGAATTTTGCGAGTTTATTTGACGTTACTTAAAAATTGCACACAAATGCAGATTACAGCGTTCAAAAGCGTGAATTTTTATCTTTAATTTGCGAACTTGTTGAGCGTTGTACGGTTTTTATTCACTAATTTATTCAACATTGAAGAAAAAAACCATTTTTGCTTTAGTGTTACTTAAATCACAAGGAAAGATCAGTGACTTACCCTGGAATTTTGACTACAATTTTTTAAATTATTCTTGATACATGAAATTATTCTTGAAACAAAAGTTTACGTCTCCGGCGTTTGATCAAATAGACCTTAGTTTTGGAATAATAAATTTGTGAAAATTAGCCATATCCGAAACGCACCGCAGCGCGACATATGAATCTTCCTGATAACTGTTCTTCCAACTAGTGCAGTTGGCTTCATGAGTTAGGTGCTTGTCTCATAATTGTGAGATCCAAATTCGCTCCCGGAGGTGTGCAACAATTCTTTTTTTCTTTTAATTAGTGTTTTTATTTATTTTGATGACATCGATATAGTATGCAAATTTTTGAAATAGAAGATTTAATGTAGTATCACATTTTAAACGTTAATTTAAATTTTATTTGCAGGAAATTTTAATTCAAGTAATAATATTTGAAATAATAAATAAGTAATAAAAATATATGAGTTATTTGTAATATATAAGTTATTTGTAATGGATAACATATAAAGGCAACGTATCTATATTTTCAAATTGTTTAAATTTAAAACCGATAAAACTTGATAAAAGAAGCGGATATAAAATGATATTAAATGAATGAGAAGTTTTTTTATTTTGTAATAAATTCGCAATATTTAAATAATTGAATTTTGTAATAAAAAAATTCACATTTACATTCAGATGTTTGTTTATTCTTCTTCTTCTACTATTAACACGTTGAGCGCAACGCGAATTCTTAAGGCGATGCTGGACTGACGGTGAAACTCACTCGACGTCGGTACTTCAGATTGCTGCAGATTTTTCTTCTACGAATTGTGGGTCGCGCGTGAGGCAAAGAGTAAGGGGAATAGGCTAGCGCTCTTTGTCAAACTCATCTTTCCTTGTTCTTTTGACTTTAGCGCCTCTAATGCAATATCGAGGAACTAAACTAGTGCTCTGTCTCACTAAGTCTCACTCTTCATCGATTCTCACAGCGATTCTGCACGCACACATAAACACGATATTTTTGATTGGAAATATCTTTTATACTAAAGCTTCTAGGATCGTTTTGAAAGCGCACTAATAATCTTACGTGTAATTCACAGTACGCTGGATGGATATTTTGTAGGTACAAAGTCTAGAACTTTTATACGCAATATATATTGTCACGAGACTACTACAGAAGCACATAGTTTTGCAACTTTTTTCCGTTTTTCGTGTCAAATTGTAGCCAGCGTATTATGTTTTTGTCAATACTTTAATTGTAGAGAAGGATTTATCATTCTGTGAATTCAATAAAAAGTTTACTGAAATTAAAAATAATAGTGTTCAGTCGGTATCTCCAGCATCGCCTTAAGGAAATCCCCGTCAGGCCACGCGCGCTGCTTAAAAGCGCTGATATTGCGGTATAACAATGCGAAGCACACTACTAACAGATTGAAATTTACTCAATACAGATGTGTAAATATATTATGGTCATCGTTTTTTATTGCAGTAGAAGATATTTATGTTTAGAACGAAATGCTTAAAGACATTCATTCGACACGTTATGTGCCAAGTTTGTTTTGTCTTGTTTATTGTTCGGCCCGCTAGATAAGATTTCATCGAAATCGGCTCGCGGCCGGGGTTCTGTTTACAAACAAGTAATACAAACATTTTAGAAATGTTTCACGTGATACATTTTAGAAATTTTTTACGTTTACATTCATTTAGTTCTTTGCAGTTCTTGGTCCAGTGCAGACAAAAAACTATTTTTAGTCTTGAAAATAAAACTATTAGTCGAAGAGTGTGAAACCGATAGCAGTGAAATTATTTTTGCTAAAAAACGGTCTAGAGTGGATGTATTTTTATCATCTGAAGAAGAGGAGAAAAATGTTGGAGAATGGCATGATCCGAGGGGTAATCAGTCAAACATTGTTCTTTTTACAAATCCTTCTGGGTTTGTAAGTAAAAATTTGCATATAAGATCAGATATAGCGATAGAAACCTGCTATGAATTATTTGTGCCGGATAAATTGTTTGAGGAAATTGCCAAATAAACAAACTTATATGCATCACAACAATTAGAAGGTGGATGCACGCAGCGCTTGGCAAAGTGGACAGTGACAAATAAAAGTGAAGTAAAAAGATTTTTTGGATTAATTTTATAGATGGGATTGGTGAAACTACCAGCCATATATTTATAATGATCCCATGATCCTGTGTATATGCAAACGCAAAAAATCATGTCCAGAAACAGATTTGAACTATTATTGAAAATGCCACATTTTGCAGATAACAGAAACAGTTATGGTTCCAATCGTTTTTTCAAAATAAAACCAGTTATAGACACTTTGGTAATAAATTTTAAAAAATATTACAATCCAATCGAGGACATATGTATTGATGAATTCTTGATTCCGTTTTGTGGCCGCATTATATTTAGATAACATTTAAAACAAAAGTGCCATAAATATGGAATCAAAATATTTAAGTTGTGCTGTGGATCGGGTTATATGTGTGCTCTTCGTGTATATACAGGAAAAACTTTAGAAAAGAAAATTCTGTGTCCAATAAAATTGTAATGTTTTTTTGCAGAGATTTATTCGATAAGGGACACACGCTATACACTAACAACTGGTACACAAGCTTGGAATTAGCGGAAAAATTAATCATTAAAAATATTTATTTAGTAGGATCATTACGTTTAAATCGACGAGAAAATCTGCAGCAAGTAATATCAAAAAAATTAAAACGGAAAAAAATCATTGCAAAAGAAAATGAACAAGAAATAACCATTTTTAAATGGAAAGATAAGCGGGACAACCTAGTTCTATTGACAAAACATTTATCAGAAATGGTGAATGTTGAATGTCGATCAGAATACAAGTTAAAACCTCAAATTATAGTCGACTATAACAGAGGAAAGTCAGCTGTTGACTTATCCGACCAAATGAATGCCTACAATAATTCACTACACAGGTCCATGAAATGGTACAGAAAGCTAACCTTTGAACTGTTATTGAATACTACAGTTCTAAATAGTTACATTTTACATAAAGATATCAAGAAAAATATCAGTATTACTGAATTCCGGAAAAAATTAGCAGTACATCTTACAAATTTTCGAGAAAAACGTTTCGACTCGACAGTATTGCAACAACTTCTAAAAAGCAACGACACGAATATCAAAAACAACCTGGAAAAGTCTCTGTAGTGCGAAAATATTGTAAATCATATTATGAAAAAAATGCGACACAATTTGGTAGAGCAATAGCCAGAAAAATGACTAAACAAGTTGTCACATTTTGTGATAGCTGCAAAGGACAACCGTTTTTATGTTTACCATGTTTCAATAAAAATCCATTAAAATGCATTAATAATATAATTCTGTAATAAATAAAAATTAAGTAAATTTTAAATAAATTTTTAGTAATTACTTAAAACAATGTAAATTTGTTAATTTTATATCACATTTTACACTAGCAGTCACCGGTGACTGACGCAGCCTGAACGAAAAGTTAGTGTCAGTCAATGGTGACTGACGCAGTCTAAACGGAAAATTCAGTGTCAGTCACCGATGACTGACGTAGCACTCAGCGTGTTAATTGTTTTAAAAACTAGAAATTTAAAATACTGTTAATATTATTTCCAATTAAATTTCCAATTTAAACAATTTGAAAATTTAGATACGTTTTTTTTTAATATGTTATCTATTACAAATAACTCATACATTATTATTATTACTTATTTATTATTTCAAATATTTTTGCTTGAATTAAAATTCCCTTAAAATTAAATTTAAATTAATGTTTAGAATGTGATATTAAATTAAATTTTTTATTTAAAAAATTTGCATACTATATTGTAAAGTATCAGCAGTAATGCTGATGTCCTCCCTGAGATGTTTGTATTCTGCCATGTTTGGCGCGACAGCCTATCCCAAGCCTATTGGCTTGATCGTAGTCGACGTCTGCCATTGGCTGCGCCTCGCGAGCCAGCGCCTCAGACGTCCTACCTTGGCAAGTTCGAGCCGGATGGGCACACCGAGTTTCGCGCGCTCGCCAAGACAGTCATGTCCGCCGACCGCGAGTTATTATCTCTCATCAAACTGTAACCGCGATATACTTTGTATGTATTCCATAATAAACGTTGTGTTCTTTTAAAACCTCTCGTGTCAGCTGTGGTGCCCCTTCGCTGCCCTTTCCCCGCTTTCCTGACAAGTTTCCCCACGATACGCCGGTTCCTTCCTTCCCAGGGACGTCTATAATTCCGTCCCTATTTCCCCGGCTCTCCCTCACAATATCAATATTATCTAAATAAATAAAAATAAATAAAAACACTTAATAAAAAAAATTATTGCTTACCTTTGGAAGCAAACCCGGATCTTACAATTATGAAGTAAGCACCTAACTCACGGAGCCATTGCACTGATTGCAAGGACGGTTACCGAGAAGGCTCATATGGTGCGCTTCCGATACGGCCAATTTTCACAAATTTATTACTTCGAAATTAAGGCCTATTCAATCAAACGTCGAGAGACGTAACTTTTTTTTGTCCCCAGAATAGTTAAAAAAATTGGGGACAAAATCCCAGGGTGAGTCACCTGATTCTCCCATTGAGTAAAAAAAAATCGTACAAAGCTCAACAAAAACGTAAATTAAAGGTAAAGATCCACGCTTTCAAATGCTATAAACTACATTTATGTGCGATTTTTATTTTACGTTGTAGAACTTGGCAAAATTTTTATAAAATTTTGATATTTGTCGGATTGTTTTTATGAACTTTGCAAAGCTCCACGGCATGAAAAAAAATTCCACAAAAATGCAGTTTATAGCATTTAAATGCGTGAATCTTTACCTTTAATTTGCATTTTTGTTGATCGTTGTACGATTTTTATTCACTGAATTATTCAACATTAAAGCAAAAGAGGCCATTTTTGTTTCAGTGTTGCCTAACTCAGTAATAAAAAATTGTACAAAGCTCAACAAAAACGCAAATTAAAGGTAAAAATTCACGCTTTTGAATGCTGTAAGCCGCATTTGCCTGCAATTTTTATTTCGCGTCATGGAGCTTTGCAAAGTTTGTAAAAAATTTTGTAACTTGACGCATCCCCATTTGAATCCGCGTAACTTTGTAAACAAGTTTTTAAAAAATTTAGAGTTTACGTGGGTTTAGAGGAAAATACTGTTGTGTTCTTTTATGTCTAATATAATACTTGCTTAATTGTATGATCTAATCTTTTTTTGGAACAGTTTAATTTAAAAACATTTTTAATATAAGATAGTCAGACTAATGTATTTTTTTAAAAAAGGGTTTTTGTTAAGAATTTTAGAAGACTATACAATACCTTTTTGTACCAGGCGTACATTTTTTTTTAAATTTTGTAGGTTATTATATTAGAAATTACAAATGCGTGCTCCTATAGTAAAACGTGAGGACAACCATTATCGAACACCCTGTATATTTTCATTAGTATCAATTATTAGATTTTACAATTACCATTTATCAGTCTTATATACTTTAATATATTAAATTTATTGTGACAAAATTTGTGATGATATGATTTAGGATTTAAAAAATTAGACAGATTTTATAAAATTAGATAAGACAGGCACATGCTACAAAACTTAAAATTACCTAATTTCATACAAATTACAAATTTAATATTACACTATTAATAGTGTTTTATCAAAAAAAGATTTTTCGTCTTGAAGAACATTTCTTAACATATCTTGTCTTGATTTTCAAGACCAGAAATTTCGGTTTTCTTGTTTTGATCATTTTTTGATATTGCATTTCTTGAATTTTTGAATTCAAGAATCTTGCATTTCTTGAAATTTCTTAACTTTTTTATACATATTACAATTTAAAAAGTACTCATCTATTTTATGTTAATATTATCAAAATTTCCGACAGAATCTCAAAAACTTTTCATAGAAGTAAAATACGCGTAAAAAGAAGAGGTTAAAAGTATTTCTCAAGTCATTTATCATTTTTCATATCATGAAATTATTGCCGAATGTAGCTATTTCAAATTATTAAACTCCTGACATAAATCATTTCTTGTAATATTTAATGATAATTAATATAATAATTATAGTATTATTATAATAAATATAACTAAAAATGTTGAAACCTATTCAAAATTTGTTTAAATATTAAAAAATGAACAATCGTCATGGAAATTCAAGAAATTTCTTAATATCTTATCAATAAAATCTTAGTCTTGATAATAATTTTTTGTCTTGTCTTTAAATCAATTTCCAATTCCTTGTCTTGGTTTTGTCCTGAATCAAGACAAGACCAAAACAAGATTTCTTGAATTTCTTGATCTTGATGAAACACTAACTATTAATCCCCGAATACACATAGTCAATACGATAGTCAATGCAATACAAAGTAAGCGCAGTGAGAGAACCAATCGGCATCGCGGAAAAGCAGCAGCGATAATTCTGATATAAGGTGAATGTCCCAGTTAATGAACAAGTAAGATTATGACATTTATGGATGAGATTTAAATAAATAAAACTTGGTTTTTAATTAAAACCCTTTTTATTTTTGGAAAGCTAGATTATTTTATCAACAGAAACATTCGCTAATAATTTTATAATGTTATACAAATTCATTAAATAACAGGTATATTGCTACATGTCAATGTATCTATTAGTGACCGTTCGAATTTACTTTGTCCCAATTAATAATCTACGTTTGTTCGATCAGTGAACTTCAAGCAAAATGTCAAGTATTTACAGGTTAAAATGATTATATTTGCGACTTTTATGTAAAAATTGAAGTGGACATGAGAAAAATGCAATTCTCGATAAGAACAAATAATTTGGTCAAAGCAAATAAAAAACTACATTATTTCAAGCTATTTTATCTAGTCGGTCACTATTTTAATACGTACGTTTTTCGGTACATATTAGTGACTCCCACGATTATTTTATTTATAATTAGCCTTGCAGTACATTTGTACGTACTGTTAACTTCTTTTATGCCCAAATAATATAAGTGATCATTATTTCCTATCAATTATGTGATTTAAATATATACATTGACTGACGCAAGTTCGTCATGAATTTAGCGTATCTTACAAATCAATGGCCGATATACGTATTATCTGCTTGGAATAACAACGCGCACCACTTTTAATATGATTAAAATAGTAAAATAAAAGAAAAAACTGATAAACATGTATATAAACATGTACTATTTTGATATTACAACATTAATAAGTTAATATTGGCGATTTGCATTGCAGAATTTTCGTGCGATTCAAATAAATATACGTACCTGGTCACTAACTAGGACATGGTTACTAATTGAGACATTCACTTTATTCGATATATTTGTTACATGCTTTTTTTAAGAAAAGATTTAATCTTTATATCAATATATACAATAAATGTAAGTTATATAAATATTATAAAGCGAATTATAAAGTGATATTCTGAACAACAGTTAATAATTTTATTATTATTTTGTCCTTTATACTGTGCAAAGCAATTGTTGACGTGTAATACCTGTATGTTGAACATATAATGGGAATGTACGTGGTAGTTTCAATATCCCTTTGATAAGTGAAATGTGAGAATTAATATGCTTGGCATGTTATATAGATAAATTTGCCTCGCGGCTTTTCATTACAGAGTAAATTCTTTTTATATTTGAACGACAAAATCTCATACTTTACACGTGGCAAAGACTGCATTCACTTCAGTTTGAATTGCTAGTAGTAATTCGTTTCATGTTACGTAATCATTATAGTAGAAGGACTATGAGAGTTCTAACTAGGGGGCCACAAGGGGGGTGAGGTGCGCGGGGGGAAATGTGAATGCGGTGGTAGGAAGGAGGGTAATGACGTCAACCATCGGGACTTACCCTTATCTTTGTTTACATAAACAGTGATAACCGTTATCTGTTTATATAAATAGAGATAACCATTATCTGTTTAAATAAACAATGATAACGTATCTTTTATACGTTGTGGTCTTCCGCGATATGTGGGTGGGGGAGAGTAGATCTTCATGAAATGATGATTCAAGGGATCGACCGCCGCTGGATGACAGAAGCTTAGACAAAGAAGTCGGATAAGTAAGCAAATATCGAATATGATCCGTTTTCAAACACATAATTCTCCGATGTGAGGGTAAATTTTTCGCGCAGCAATGATGATTCAAGACAAGTATCAACTGCCGCTGGATGACGCAAACTTAAACAAAAGAAGTTGCAAACGTCGGTGCGAACATCCCCCGATATGTGGGATAGATTCATATGAAACAATGATTTAAAACAGGCACCAACAGGTTACTATAAACAAATCGCGGGGCAATGACGATGCTTTCCCGAGTTGGATAAAGGGACAAAGGAGTTGCAAACGAAATATATTGTTATACTCGACGAGACGAGCACACAAAACACTCGCGAAGGGAAGAACAAACGCACAACACGAAATGATTAGACACTCTTTTATAAAAAGCAACACTGACTTTAATCAAATGAATATTTACAATTAATTCGTAGCGGAATTATTTAAATATCTCTTGATAGCTTCGCGTCCCGAAACAGAACAAAAGCCGACCGCGCTTCTTTTATCAAAACAATCGATCTTCCTTCGGTCAGTTTCTCAAGCTCAGCCGAAAAGCGGGCATAACAATATAATAAGTCAATTAGCGCTCGGACCTCAGTAGATGTCTCGGAAGCATACCGAATTGGTCGCAATATGCAGTGGTAAAAATGGTTGACCATATCGAAGACGTTGAGTTCAAAAATGTTGGGAACATAGACAATAATATGGATATTAATAATGATTCCTTCGAAAATATGCGAGTGAATTTTGAGAATTTAATAAACGAAGAATCTGACGAAGAGTTGCCTGTCGATAGTGGTTGCAATCAGAGTGAACATCCTAAGGATTTCGTGGAAAGAGTCATGCCAAATGCGCAAATCCGTGCTTTGAATGAGAGTACAAAATATTGTATGATTCATTTTTATTATGTGTCAGATGATTCTCAACCACTGTGTGCAACGTGCATGATTGAAAATGCGCAATACACATGGAGAGTAATGCGCGCTATTCTAGATCATGAAACAGATTCTTTTATTGCGCCAAACGGTCGAACCAACTGACGATCAACGTATCTGTCGATTCCATGCGACGTGTGGCCAATATGTGTGCCTACACTGTAAGTTATTTCTTATCAGTTAACGCGTAGATCTCAACTTTTTTGAAGCAAAGTTCGCACGCGACCAATATCGCATTTAGAACATATTGCGGTACTGTAAATCATGTAAGATAAATATATGCTTCGAGACAACGTGTAATACGTACTAATAACTGTATGCAAAATGGAGAACATTGAACGTGAACTGCTCGAGCAATGCTCGCAGGTCGCAAATTAGCGGAATGTTTCACGTGGTTGCAACGATGCGACGAATGTCTCGCGCAGCTCGATGGACATTGCAATGCAAAACGTCCACGACTCAACGTTGGCTCTAGAAAATTCGTGATTGCGAGAATCGCGCGACTTGCAGGTACAAAAGCACTGTTAGAAAGACGTTTCTTGCACGTTGGTGGCGAGTATGCGAGCCCTAGTGCTGCTGACAAAAAATCGCTCGTGTGGCGCGAGATTGACGCCGCGTTTTAGTCACGTATAGTATTCTTACGGTTAATAAACGCAGATTATATTGAGCCGCGGCATTTCTTGGAGGAGTGATATGGTGATCGAGCAAGTGCAAGACGCTATCGCGAAACATGGAAGTGTAAAAGTGAATACTATATTCAACGGCGAATTTGTAAACATTCGTGACGATCGCGATAATAAGTCTCGCAACGAAGAACTATGAACTGTACAGAGCGTCAAATTTGCGCGAGTGGTACGAACAACGCGTTATTGAAGTGATATTAGCGATGCTGGATGAGTTTCAGGAACGCGATAGTGGTTGGGCGTTACACACAATTCAAAACTTGATAGTAAATGTAAACAAGCTTAATCCCATGCACGCGGGATGTTACTTCGAATTACCGCTGTCAGTAAGTGAAAAACGTGCAATAATTAATGTGCAATTGAAAAACAATGCATGTTTCGCGTGGTCGGTGGTGGCTGCCTTGTACCCCGCTAAAAGAAATGCAGATCTGGAGTCATTGTACCCGCATTATTCGACTGTTTTGAAGTTTGACGACATATAATTTCCAATGAAAATGAAAAACATTGGAAAATTTGAACGTTTAAACAACGTGTCGATGAACGTGTACGGTATCAAATTTGACAGAAAAGAAAAGATACTTTACGTTGTACCGTTACGCCTGACTGAAGATAAGAAGGAGGAACACGTCAATCTTTTCTACGTAGAAGGTAAATATGACGTCACCCACAGTCACTTTGCGTGAATCAAGAATTTATCGCGACTAGTTAATTCACAACTGAGCAAACATAATAGAAAAAAGTATATTTGCGATCGGTAAGTGTAATAATATATAAAAAAAAAAATGTCACACATTTGAAAATTGTCTAGTAAAATAAAATGTTTATTACAGTTGCCTGCATTATTTCTACTCAAAGGAAAAATTGTAATCGCACGTAGTTGAATGCAAGAAAGTAAATGACTGCGCCATCATACTATCGAGAGAGGGCCAGAAATGGCTAGAATTTGAAAATGTTAACAGTAAGGAGCGTGTACCCTTGGTAATTTATGTCAATTTATAATGTGTATTGCGGAAAATGGAGAACGAAACAGAGAACACGTTAAGTTTCTTGTATCAACGTCACGAGGTATTTAGCATAGCTTACTATATTAAATGCTTGTTCGACGACGCGTTATTGGAGTATCATTTTTGTCTCTATAAGAACTGTGTTGCGTGGTTTGCAAAAGAATTAGAAAATTTGGCGCATGATGTAAAAGCCCGCATATCCTCCAATGCTCCCATGAAACAATTAACTAGACAGCAGCAAGAGACATTCTTGAACGCAACACATTGTCATATATGCGAAAACCGTTTATATTAAATAAGCGCCTTACCCGTTATGAGTGGCATGTTAATCGACGGGTGCTTGATTATTTGTCCGCAAGTATCGCGGTCCCGCTCATAATAAATGTAATCTAAATTATAAAAATACGTACGTTATTCCGGTCGTGTTTCATAATTTGATCGGTTACGACGCGGATTTTATAATAAAAAACATTTCTATTGCGTTCGAAGGCAAGATCGATTTATTACCAATAAATAAAGAAAAATATATTTCGTTTATTAAACATCTCGCAGTTCCCGGCATAGAAACAGAATTGGGCAAAGTACAAAATTGTATACAATTTAGATTTATTGATTCATATAAATTTTTAAGTTCAAGTCTTGAAAAATTGGTGTCATTTCTAAATATTGATCAATTAAAAATTATGCATTCTGAATTTTTATCGTTATTAAATGAGGATTTCAAACTGCTCACACGCAAAGGCGTCTTTTCGTACGAGTACGTGGATCTTGAGGATAAATTTTTAGAAACGCGTTTACCTCCGCGTGAATCTTTCTACAGTTTATTTAACGAGCAGACGGTATCAGAGCATGATTACGCTCATGTCGAGAACGTATAGCAGCGGTTCGCAGTTGAAACGCTGGGCGAATACAGCGATTTATATTTGAAAACAGATGTCTTATTATTAGCAGACATTTTTGAACAATTTTGCGATAAAAGCATGCAGAGTTACGGTTTAGATCCTGCGTATTACTATACATTGCCAGGCTATACATGGGATGCAATGTTGAAGAAAACAGGTATAAGATTTCAGTTGCTTACAGACATAGAAATGCTACTTTACATAGAAATGCTACTTTACATAGAAGTGCTACTTTACATGACGTGGGATTCGTGGCGGTTTAAGCCCATGCTCGGGCAAATATGTAAAGGCCAATAATAAGTACGTGAAATCGTACGATTCGTCAAAACCGTCGACATATTTTCAATAACTATTCTTTGTCTTCCGATATTTGAGATAATTTTTCGTACTCATTTTTCACCCGATTTATGACCGTTCGATAACCATCCAATACTCGATCTGGAGTTTTTTCATAACAATCCTGAGCTGATCGATAATTATCTGACAACCCTTTTTGAACCCTTCGTTGTTTATTTATAAACCGTCCTAAATCATTCTTTAGATGTTCGTACCCGTCTTTTCGACATTCATTGCTGCTCATTTTCGCAATGTTCGCACGTCCTTCTCGAACAAAGTCAGCCTCCCGTCTGACTCGTTTCGCAGATACGCGATTAATTTATAATTATACCGGCTTCGCGAAGTTCCTCGATGATGGACAACATCTCGTTGCCGTGAGCATTGTTGCCGGCTCTGAAGCGTCGAGCAATCGGAGTCAATCTACTAGCTCATTGGGATCGTCCCAGTGCACGTAATCTATCTTATTATCGTTTAGCATCATAGCGCGAGGTATTTCCTTTCCGGATTTATTCGTTCTCTTCGGTGTAGATTCGATTGACATCAATGGCGCAATCACGTATTTGTCCTTGTATCCTTTGTTGTCCCGTAGTCGACTCTGCGCGGTATAATTACGTCTATGTACGTTAGTAGCCAACAATATGTTCTTGTACTTTTGCAAATCGTCCTCCTTATAGAAAAAATTATCGGGGAGTCTCTTAAAAATCAACTCGTAAAGACCGGATGTGCCAGCATATTGCACGCCATCGACAATTATGTTATTATTGATGTCCACATCAATGATATTTTTATTACCAATCATTATTCCATACTTGTCGAGACAAACACCATACACGGTGTCTATAATTTTCTCTGTTTCGCCATCGCTGAGGAAATCTCCGATGTATTTTTAATCCAGCGGATCCAAATGCTGCAACGTTTTTCGACCTTCCAACGTTTGCATCTGATGTTAAACAAATGTTCCGAACAAATCGTCTGTAGTTTCGAAAACGTTTTCGAGTGCCTTATTTGTTGCTTTTGCATCTCCAATCGTCGGTGTTTTCGTCAACGGTTCTAGTGATTTTATCATTGTAGAATGAAGCACAGGTGAATCCAATGTGACGTTCGAACGTTTTTTTCCGTTGTCACTTTTGACAATTCGTAAGATGCGCCATCGTCGTCGTCGTTATCGTCGCTATCCCTTTGTTTTTTCTTAGTATGTTTTGACATTTTTACCTTGATATCTTCTCTCTTAATCGGCTGAGATTCCTCGACAATTGTTTCAAAGTTTCTACGATAGGCTTGAAACGTTTCTCTATCGCAGTCTTTTTCTCGATTCGACCGGTTTTTAGCGTCATATTTTTTGCGGATCGCTCATCTTTTCAATTTCCCTCACGAGTTTCTCGTGATTACGCATATTAGCCATGAAGGACGTCTGTTCAAGGTATCAAGAACGACTAATCGTTTTGCGGTACCGTGAACTCGTTAAATCCTTGTCTATCATAGAAATCTGTACTTGCGCTGCCAACAAGCACGACACAATGCGCAAAATTCGTTGTACGACATGTTGTTCATGTGATCGTTGTAAATATGTTTCAGGTTGGTACCATCTTGTTTAAACAGGATTAGGAGATTGGTATTATCGCGTATCAGAAGTTTAGGTATCTTCGCGTACGTTTGACACAGGTAAAAGTAGTCGACATTCAAGTGACGATCCATTGAAAAGTATTCCCTGATCGCATCCTGCTTATTGCATGCAACGTTGTCGAAGACGAAAATCGAATTCGGACGCGCCTCGCTCGGCAAATAACATCACTATTATTTGAGAATGTAAAGTATCCGATTTCATCGATTGATGTTAACAGATTTTCGACATATTAATATTTTGGCTGCATTAGCGACTTGAAATAAATATAAACATTTTCAAAACGTACACCGTACGGACTCTCGAGCAGGCTTATAAGAACATTAGTCTTGCCGCGCAAAGATGGTCCTGCAATTATAGCGCGGATGGTACTCGGCAGCATTTCTCCGTGCTTCCGCAATGGCGCGCTGCCTCCCATCATTTGCAATTTTTCGTCGCAATTTGTGACGCGAATCGTACGCGACTACCGCACAAATTTTATGATTCACACTAAATTCGCGTGACACGTCGAGCGCCTATTTATAGGCGCGCGGAACCGCAAGTTGCTCAGTAGCAAAAATGTTTCTTACGTTGTGACATTTTAGATGTGATATTTTAGATCTGAGCGCTGAGCAGTTGAAATATATACCGAAAGTCGTACTGTTACACGTATGCAGCAACTACATCGACTACGTGTGGGACAAGCTCCCGAGGCATATAAGAGCAGACCTGGAGGTTCGTACGTATCGTCGCTGCGACAAGCATTACAATCAACCGTGGCAGCAGATGTACATCGACGGTCCCGCGCCAAGGATAAAGGATTGCGGCGAATGTCAATGTCGAGCAAAGGCTGTGCCATAGGTCTGCTAAATCGATTGATAAACGCGTTTCTTTTCGAGTTACATATCCGTGGCTATCAGTTTTGCGGGAACTCGGTTGAAGAAGCAATTGGTCAGAAGCCAGAGGCGTAAATCCATTGGATGCGGCGTGCCGCAAACATGATATTGTGTATTTTGAAAGTAACGAACTTGTTGATAGACAGGCGGTGGACAAGGTGCTCGTCAATAAAGCGTTGGAACGCGTTCTCACGAGAGATTTGGATGTCGGAGAAAAAGCCGCTGCTGCAACAGGTTTAACACTCTTCGAGACTTATCACACAATACCGAATGTGAACGTCTCAAACAATAAATTTTATTTCGGCAAAACTGACACAAAAATTATAATACCCAAAGGATCATACGAACTACCGCTCATAAACAAATTTTTGAAACACACAATTTCGCAGAAACGTCCACGACGCGATGCGCCCAATGCCGATGGCACAATTGCCGCTGTCCGCAGCAACAACAATGATGCTGGTGAAGAAGCAGAGTTCTCGATAGTGATCCCCGCAAACTATAATACGATAAAGTGCGAGATTAAATATGCATACACAATAAACTTTAATAAACTTAACAGCATTGGATCGCTGCTGGGATTCTCGTCGAAACGTGTACTGCAATTGCGAAGATGGAACGAATCGGACGTATTGATCAACATTATGAATGTGAACATTATTTGCATTGAATGTAGTATAACCGCGGGTGCATACAGCACGTGTGCACACAATCGATGAATTTTCACCCAGCGTTGCGCCAAGATATAAATTGGGGGAAAGGCCAGCACAGATCATTTAACTGTCAATCGTTGTACGGAGCGTTACAACTCTTACCTTACGCGTTTTCGACCAAAACAGACAATTGCTAGACTTTCGCGGAAAAAAAATAACCATTAGATTGCACGTTCAAAGGCGAGCGTGATGCTCGTATTTAATGTAGCGCAGAGAGATAACGTATCATTCACAAGGACGACGCCGATCGATAATCGATCAGCTGAGAGGAAGAAGTTCAGTGCATCACACCTTCAATTTTTACAATCACTGGGATTCGCGGTACAAAAATGACTGATATTTTAAACATTGGAGACGAACCAATTTTTGACGATCAAATCGTCAAGATTGAAACTCATGCTTATTCGCCGTACGCAAACACAACGTTCGGGCACAGCGATGAGATAAGAATACTCATACAACAACAAGATCTGTATACATTGCTGTGTGAGAGCTTCCTATACATCGAGGGACAGTTGACTATGATAAAACCGGCTCAGGGAGCCGTCGACATGGTATTGGAAAATAATTGCGTCGCGTTCATGTTTGATAAGATTCACTATGAATTGGACGGCGTCGAGATCGCTCGAAATAGAAACGTGGGCATAACTAGCATGCTCAAAAACTATGTAACGCTATCATCCGACAAAAACATGATTCTACAAAATGCCGGCTGGAAAGAACAGAGATGACTAATGCTGATGGCTACTTTAACTTTTACATATCGCTCAACATGCTATTGGGATTCTGCGAGGATTATAAACGCATAGTGATCAACACTTGTCACAAGTAGATCTTGATACAAGCGCGCAATTCGGCGTTGGAACCTTTGCTCCAGCTGTTTAAGATTCAATGGCGAATGCCACATGTGTTATTGAGCGAAATAAATAAATTTTCGATGCTGCGCACATTGGAGAGTGAACGTTACTTGAGCATGGCTTTTTGCTCGTGGAATTTGTAGGAGTATTCGCTTTTGCAATGTACGACCAAGCATTCGTGGGCTATCAAGAACGGTACTCAGCTCGAGAAACCACGATACGTCATTTTCGCTCTGCAAACCGGTTGAAAAAATACCATGGCCAAGGACATGAGCCGATTCGATCATTGCAATTTGACTAACATAAAACTCTATCTGAACTCTGAAACTTATCCAAGAGAAAATATGAATTTAAATTTTGGGAGAAACAGATGGGCTATTCTGTACGACATGTACGCGTGTTTCTGCAAAGCCCACCTCGGATACGAGAATCTCCAGACAAATCTCTACATCACAATGTTTCTATACAATGGCCTTTTCTGCATTATCGACTGCTGTAGACATAGCGAATCGATTCAAAGCGCAGCCATTGACATGCAATTGGAATTCGAGACTTAGAGACTAACGTGCCGGCAAATAACAGTGCCTATTGCCTTATAATACACATTCAGTATAACCCGTTAACAAACATTGTGCGCAAAATCACTTAATTTCACGCATATATATATTATACGATACATTGACGTGGACCACAGTCTTTGTTTCAACAGCGGCATGTCCGTGCCAACGATCGTGGACCTGCAAGGTTTCCCCCTTGGACATTTAAGAGATTTTGTCGTAAAAAAATTTGCGGCGTTAAGAGGAGGTAGCATTCTCTCACATTATATTTTTGACAGTCCCGAACCATGGGATTGGTTGCAAAAATCCGAAAAATCCTACGCCTCTTGGCTAGCTGCCTATCATCATGGATTACGATAGAACGACGAGATGATTCTATACCGGAAAACGAGACAGCTGATTACAACGGCCATGCTTGGTACTGAAAATGGCAAAAACATTGTATACGTCAAGGGGCATAAGAAACGAGAATGGCTGAGGGAATTGATTCTGGACAATCTGCAATATCGCGCGTACGTCGAAACTTTGGATGCGAATTACAAAGACGTGGATTCTCTGAATAATCTAGATGCTACTAATACTATGCACTGTGAAAAGCATCGTACACAAAAACATTGTGCAACGCAAAATATATTCAAACTTTTTAAATGTTGATCCAAAAACCACGAATAAACATTTGTAATATATACGAGATACGCTTTATTCTTTTCCCCACCATTACGTCAACGTTATTTCATGTTTCGTTTAATGATATTTCATGTTTCATCTATGTTCTTATACGTTTTTTTCACGTACAACGTTGTCAGACCGCAAAAAACGTGTCGTGACATGTTCGAGTGATAACAAAAAAATTATTGGAAAGAAGAGGAACTTCCCCTTCTCCATCTTGAAAATTCCAGAAACATTAATCGCAAAAAGTCATGTGCAACGTTGTCGGATTGTAAAAAACGTGTCGTAACATGTTCAAGTAATAACAAAGAAATTAAGAAATTACTGAAAAGAGGGAGGAACTTCCCCTTCTCCTTCTTTAAAATTCTAGAAGCATTAATCCTTAAAAACGTCACAATTTGCAATCAGCCTTGCATCAGTTGCTCAAACAGTTGCAGTTCAAACAATTCAGAACGCATCGCTCTTGAAATAAGAGCAATGGCACTTTATTACCTTCCGATCGAAGCGTGTGATAAATCGTAAGTATCATTTTATACATATAAATTATATTTTATTCAATTACATTTTATTGTACGTTTCACTCATTTCCGTTTCTTTTCAGCACATCTTCAGATTCGCGGTATACGCCGCGCATTCTGGGCAGACGGTTCCCGTTAACTTTAACATCCTATAAATGAATTGATATTGATATGAACGTGAGATCTGTTTCCTGCTCTGTGAAGCTCGACGATACACGCGGCAACCGGATTATTCTGTCATATAGAACATGGAGAACTCTGATCGAGAAACGTGTTGACATTGAGCGATTCGCTCAATCAACTGAAGCACTATCATCGTTAACGATTCATGACCTTAACGTGCAGCTTGTTAAACTGAACGATCAAAGTATTGTTAAATTAACGTTGCAAGATGCATGTATTTATGTCAAGCCTGCAATCGTCCAATTTTTATACGAGCTTGAGCATTGCATTGAACATGTTTATTTTACGTAGTATCAAAGCATTGCTACTGTGACTGAGAAATTTAAATATTTCGTGAACTTTTTGTGTCAAAACTGTGTCATGAATAAACGCAAAGCGTTTACATATGTTGCGCAAATCTTGCGAAGAGTTTGCAGATCGAGTGTGAATTAATAGCTTATGCTATTGATATTATTGCACGATGCATTGCATAATGTATAAAATAAATGCATTTTAAAACGTATGCTCTGAAATTATTTTCTCTCATCATTTTCCGTTAAGTCCACCGCGAAAAAAATATCCCGGTATGTTATCGCACTTTTGATAAACAGCGCTTCTCTTTGCGACACGTACTGCGTATACGTATGCATGTTCGCAAGTACATTGATTTAGCGATATTCATTGCAACTTAATTGCGCGCAATAATTAAATAGAAATAATATATGTTAAATATATATGTCGTAGGCAAATAGCAATTTTAGGAAAATAGTATCTGACTAGGCAAATAGCATTTGCCTGGTCAAATAGCTTAGAATTAAAACACAAAATGCCTGCTTTAAAAACCCAATAATTATAGAATTTTTGTGTTTTTTAAGCAAGCATGTTGTGTATTTAAAGTAGAGAATTAAAAACACAAAATGCCTGCTTTAAAAACACAAAAATTATGTAATTTATTCTAACCTAATCTAACCTGGCAAATGTTATTTGCCTAGTTAGACACTATTTTCCTAAAATTGCTATTTGCCTGCGACATATATAATAGCTAGCATACAGTTGCGGCATATGTTTTATCTCGTCTTATCCTTTGACCATCATTCTTTATATATACAATTAAATGAAAACACGCGAGGCGACGGGGTTCCGCGCGGTTCCGCAAAATTCGCCGCGTCAGACTCCGCGAAAATTGCCGCAAAAAATCGCCGCAAAAATATAAAAATATTATATACACTAGTTTTAGCTACAGGCTTTTCTTCTCCTAGCATCCTCCACCCCCACAGCGGATACATACCGCTGTACCGCGCGGATAACCTCCACGTCTCGTTAGTCCCCGTAATCCCACCTCTAGGTCAGTCCTCGCAGGTTGACCTTACCTTTCGACCATTATTGCGGGATCACTCCCACGCGCGGTCAGTATTGCTCGGGTGACCCCACCTCTCAGTAAATCCCCGCGGGTACCCCGCGCCAGCATTATCTATCCACGACTTCTTTGTCTAAGCTTGCGTCATTCAGCGGCGGTCGATCCCTTAAATCATTGTTTTATGAAAATCTACTCCCTTCCCCCTCTCCCTCCACATATCGGGGACGATCACAACGTATAAAAGATACTCGTCATTCTATATACATGCGATTAAATGTAAATAATAGACACAAAAGTTTTGGCACTTCTGCGAGCAAAGCTTGCAGCAGTAACTTGATAGCAAATTGTCAGCAAAAACCAAGCAAAGCTTGGTAGACATTTGATAACAAATCTTCGGCAAAAAACGAGCAAAGCTTGCAGATGTAACTTGACCGCAAATTGTCGGTAAAATAGTAAAAGCTTGCAGACATAATTTGGTTACAAATTGATGGCAAAGACTGGACAAAGTGTGCCATTAAAATCCACCCAATATTTAAACGATAATAAATGATTTAAATTGTAATCTAATGTCATTTAAATTGTAATCTAATCTCCTTTTATTGACAATTTATATTAACTTTGTTTTTCTTAATAAAATCATAAGAAAAATAGTTTTTACACACACATACAATTATCTATATTTTCCTTGTGACTTTATTAAGAAAAAGAAAGTTATTACAAATTCTCAAATAAGAGCAAATCAGATTATAATTTGAATGGAATCATCGTTAATTATCGTTTAAATATCACGACGATTTTAGTGGCTCATCTTACACGTCAGTATAAAAAAATATATGTATATATGTATATACTCTTATAACTATTTCTGCAACTGCAAAAGTTGATAATAGATTTTGGTACGCATATGATTCGCATACATATGCGGAAAATTGTATTTTCGGTACTGTTAGCAGATTTGTACCAAATATACTACAACCTTGTTGGAGAATATATGACAAATTGGCGTTAAAAAGCAAGCAAATCTGTTGAAAGTTTTAACGACAAATTTATAACAAATATTAAACAAGTTTGCTATTGCAAAAATGTTAGCAATTTTCACACAAGAATGCAATATTATCCCTTCGTCAAAATACACGACAGATTGGAAGTTGATAGCAGACAGATCTGTTGTTTGTATAATTGACAAATTGATGGCAGATAGTAAGCAAGCTTGCTATTACAAAAATGTCAGCATTTATCACACAAGAATGCAACATTAGTTGATTTTCGTAAAACGCATAATGCGCATGACATAATCCTTGTTAATCATCAAAAGTTAAACAAGGATAAAATGTTACATTACACACATCATGCTCTTTTTACGAAATTCGGCCATTATCTTTTTGTCAAAACAATTATGCAACTAATTTGTTTATAATAATTATAACAACTATAACAACTAAGAAAGCGTCATATATGTTTCTTTAGTAATTTTTCCCAGTAAATCGATTAGTGCAATCAGTTTTCCTCTCTAGTCATTTTTAATAATTTGTTTATAACAATTAATTGCAAAATTGACTTTTGCAACGTGCTCTTTACGTCAATAATGTTTTATTATGCTTTGATACTACTTCTAATTGTTATTTTTTGTCTGATCTGCCCAGAAAAAGATTTTAATTATTTATAAAGTTTATATTAAAAATATCGAAGGCTAAATAATCATAGGGTTAGTGATAGTGTTCGTGCGATATTCAAAACGCAAGTTTCTTTCGGTTCAATTCAGCTTTACTTCAAATATAACTTTTTATTAACGATATTACATGTGTACGATTAACTCAGTGTTAGCGTGTTAAGTTGTTATTCCGAAATCTTAGGTTCGAATCCCGCCGGCGCCGACGTGCGTTTTCAAAAATTTATAAAATAATGCGTAATTGTAATAAGTGAATTGAGATGTTATATGTGAAACAGTGGATACAGATTAAGCTATAAGAATAATAAAATCTGTTAAAAGAATAAATAAATTTTTTTGTAGGTCTCGGAAACATCGGATTTGATCTGTATTTGGTGTCATTCTGTTAGCACGTTTGAAAATAGAGTTGGTTTGTATTTAGTGTTATTTTGTCAACGCATTTGATAACAGATTTGGTTTGTGTTTGATGTCATTTTGTCATCACATTATTATTATCAAATTTGTTCTGGCATTGGTTTCAATTTGACTTCAGATATGTTCATCAGATTAGTTTACATTGAGCATCCTCATGCGGACCCAATAGGATACGGTTTTGGTACAAAATTCCGCTAAAATTTGATGCCAATTTGATATCCTTTTGCGTACAAAATGTTTGCTGGGTATATATATATATATATATATATATATATACAGGGTGCGAGAAAAGTTCCGGGACGGCGAAATATCTCGAAAACTAAGCATTTTAGGAAAAAGTGTTTCAGACAAAAGTTGTAGGGTTTAAAAAGATCTATTTACTGATCTTATCAGTTTGACCTTGGATGGCGTCGCCAAGGTCAGATCGAAATTACATTAACTTTTTTAAATGGAACACCTAACTTTTTATTGCATATTCTTGTAGCTTATCTCGAGACCTTTCCAAAACATTACAAGAAAGTTTATTTTCGTTGAGTACTTTCCGAGTTGTGAGGCTTGAAAGCTACAGTGTACTGTAGTGTGGGTCCAGCCACTCTTGCCTTAACTGGCCGGACACACGCCACACTTACCTTAACTGGCCGGACACACGCCACACTTGCCTTAACTGGCCGGACACACGCCACACTTGCCTTAACTGGCTGGACCCACACTACAGTACACTGTAGCTTTCAAGCCTCACAACTCGGAAAGTACTCAACGAAAATAAACTTTCTTGTAATGTTTTGGAAAGGTCTCGAGATAAGCTACAAGAATATGCAATAAAAAGTTAGGTGTTCCATTTAAAAAAGTTAATGTAATTTCGATCTGACCTTGGCGACGCTATCCAAGGTCAAACTGATAAGATCAGTAAATAGATCTTTTTAAACCCTACAACTTTTGTCTGAAACACTTTTTCCTAAAATGCTTAGTTTTCGAGATATTTCGCCGTCCCGGAACTTTTCTCGCACCCTGTATATATATATATATATATATATTGTCACGTATTTTATTTTATGCCGGAGAGCAACGGCGAAATACGCGATCAAACAAGATAGCGGAGACTATACACGAAGCGCGCGCGAGAGCGACGAAAGTACCAATGACTGCGTGCACACCAAATCACGAAATTGGGCGCCAGACGCGATTGTACCGGTTGCGTCGCCGGGTACACTCTCTAACGCCAAACGCGGATTTACAGCACGCGATAGCTCGTCATACCAAAGCGCGAAATCGTCGCTCACACGCGGCCAAGGTCCGTGGATTGGCGTTGGAGGGGAAGGAAGGTCGTTGCATCCACTTCAACGATGTGGAACGAAAATGGCGGCGGCCATACTTTTACTGCACACTCGCTCACTCACACAACTAATAGCTGTAGTACCTTACTATCTACGTACATACACTAACACTGACTCGCTGTCTCGAAAATGGCGGCTATGCAACGACCTTCCTTCCCCTCCAACGCCAATCCACGGACCTTGCACGCGGCCAGCTAGCTCCTCTAACCGTTAGAGGGGCGGGGTAGCGGAGAGAGGGACGAAGCGGCTCTCTTACGGGAGGAGACGGGTAGGCGAGAAATTAAGCGAAGCTAGGCCGATGTAACAGAGAGAAATCACATGTATTATGGTGCATAATGGAGACGGCATACAGTAAAACAAGAAAAAGATACAGTCAACGTAAGAAAAAAAAAACAAAAAATAAGGAGTTGACAAAAAAAAGAATAAGCAGAACGCGAGAATTTCCTTAACTTATCCAATAATTTCGCTAGAAGCGCAGACTACGGCGATTGGTCCCGCGCGGAACACGACAGCCAATCGCGCGCGCTCTGAACGGCGCGGCAAGAACGCGGCAGTCGAGCCCTCGCTAAAACGAACCGAGTAACTTAAAGACAAAGTAGGTACAGTAAAAGATTCGCGCCGGCGACAACGTAATCGCCGGAACCGCACTACAAAATTAATCCAACACGCGCGAGACAACAACGCACCGATAGCCCAGGCAGCCGTGCGATCACGGTCGTAACACTACTCGCGCACGTGCGCGAGGGCTTTGCGGCTTCCCGGTCGTCCGCGAGATTCTACTTCTATCTAAAGTACCGCGAATTACCGATATTTGCAGTGCACTAGATATCTTCGAATTGGCGTTACAGAATAACAAAAATTTTTTTTAGAATTAAAATACGCGTAAAAAGGAAGTGCGCTAAAGTCAATTTTACAAGAAAATCAAACAAAAATTTATAAATCATTAAAAATTCACTCGTATAGCCGTCACCTGAGGTTAACTTTACCTTAATACAGAAGTTGTGTACAGAAGCTCGTACGTACAAAATGATAGTAGGGCGCCCTTTAGAAAACATGCACGAATAACAGTGACCGCGTGAAATTACGATTAAACATCTAACAAAAAAGATATTCTAATGCGCTTTTACCACATGCATATTTCGCTCAGCGAAGATGAACTGTCATAAGCAGAGCAATATAGTCCTCAACAGTAGTTGATAGAACTTTTTGTAGATGGCGAAATAATCAAAAAACAAAGACAGATCTATGCGATGGACAAAGAGCGATACCCTGGTCTCGCTCGAAAAATAATCTGTTGTAATCTGTAGGACCGACGTCGAGGAAGTTATTCTGTTACTTTAGCATCCTCTTAATGCAGACACAGTTGACACCAATTTGCTGAATATTTTTGATTGAATTTGCTAGCAATTTGTAGGCAAATTGCTGACATTTTGCTATCTGGGGAGAGATTGAAAATAAATGGATTTAACAAGTGAGTGCTGGCGCCACCACTAGGCGGTCACGCCGCAGGGATCTTTTCGTGAGTCGAGTGCGGCCGCAGGCGTTATATATATATAGGCCCTACCGCGGTCAACTCCCCAGCTCAGTGAGCCTTTATAGGAGCTGCGTAGCCTCGAGACAAATACTCTCTCTCTTTTTTTTCAAACATGACGTGTGTAGAACGCTGTTCCACATAAAATTTTATATTTTTATATGTAACTGACAATTTGTATTGTTATTTAATCGTATACAGAGTGTTGCGTTATCATACATGTCGGTATAACTGGTTGCCTATTTATACAGGCGCGCATGGTGATACAACTGCTTACGCTTTGGCATGTCGATAAGATATTGTCGACATGCTGAAGCGTACGCAATGCGCGCCTGTACGAATAGGCAACTAGTTATACTGACATGTATGACAACGCAACACTCTGTACATAAATTAAATATTTAATTCAAATTTAATCTTTTTTTAATCCTTTTTAACAAAAAGGATATAAGAAATATTTTTTTTGTAAACGAAACATTTATTACGTTTACATTAATGTATTTTGTTTTAATAAATCTATCTGGGTTCCGATTTGATTTTCAATCGGTCTTAATACTTTTGGTGCAGAAATTCCGATCGATTCGGATTACTTTTTTTTAAAATCGGTTTTAATTGCATATTTTCGGCAGGGATAGTTAAACAATCACTTAAATGTCATAAAAAGTGTGTCAAATGACGTCATAATGATTTTTTCCAAAATGATTTATACTTGATGTCATCAGGATTTTATTATGATTCCGTGTTCTACCTGGGTATTAGACATGTCTATTAGGTCTGTCTATTAGACATCTTGTAGATACTTCTATTAGACTTGTATATTAGAGGTCTAAAAGATAAAACTTTTACGTCTATTTAGATCCATCTATTACCTTAGACGGTCCAATAGATGTATAATAGACGTCTATCCGATCTCGCGTTTCTGCCTGGTATTCAATGCAATATTTCAAAAAGCGGACATCTTAATGTTGCTGCAATCTTTCAGTAATGTTTCGCAATTAATATGCAATATTACAATGTTTTAATGAAATCATTCTGCAATGTTCCTGCAATTTCTCTGTGCTATACAGGTAAATATCATTGTTTGAAAGAAAAACTAAAATTTGTATTAAAAAAAATAATAATGTGGCGATCATCCTGATCACACAAAGAAATATTAAAAATAAAAACATTAAAAGTAAAAACATTAAATATAAAAACATTGAAAGTAAAAACATTAAAAATAGAATCATTCGGAAAAACAACTCAATTAAGTAAAAAAAAAAATTATAATTCTGAAGATTTAAACAAAAAAGGAAAAATTTATTACAAATTAAGAGACAGATGACAAGAATTCTCTTCTAAATAATAAGATACCAAAAAAGATTTATTAGGACGAGTTTTCCGACACATCGGCATTCTCGAGTCCTACAAATGGCAAAGTGGAAACTAAATCCAATCGATATACCAGTAATTCGCAAATACCCAACAACAGAAAAGATTTCTTAGTAAATTATATCTACGGCAATCCAAGGGTTAGAAGGAGTTCACCTCTTCGACTAGTTCCCGAAAGGCGCCCACTTAGTCCATTTCCTCGATCACTGAAGAAGACCATAGAAAAAGCCGTTCAAATAATCTTCAGTAAAATATTAAGAAGAGCGCAGACGTCTCCAGCAAGCAGAGAAATTGGGATCAACACTAAAAAGATTCCGTCTAAGTCTAAAAAAATCGCCCTCTAAGTCATCCAGGGTACCAAGAACTCACCAAAACGATAAAAAAAGAAAGAAAAATTATTGAAGAAACCAAACTGCCCTTTTCAGGACCACATGCATTTATAACACCAAAAATAATTTTAGTGTCAAAACGGGCCAATGACGAGCAATAATTTTAGTTGTTCAAGATTAAATATATTTTCTCTTACATTCAAAATAAGTAACGCGGGACTAGTTTCAGCCTTACTATGGCTCTATGGCCTTCTTCAGCCGCTGTATACAAAATATTCTGACGTTGATAAATTAATTACATATTAATTAAATATTACATAAGTTTATTAAATATTCTAAATTTGAAGTCAAAATTTGATTGATCACGATCTGTCGACAAGCGTCTGTATCTTTTTTCTCTCCTCGAAATGAACGTCAATTTCGTTAAAGTCTCAATTAACAAATTGATACAAGTACACGATGACAGCTAGATACAATACATAAAGATCTTCATGAATAATGGAAACAAATACGCAGTAATGACACAGGATAACAACATATGACAACTTTTTAGAATATGTAATTCGACGAGAAATGTAGTTTTATGTACAAATTTTGACTCCAAATTTAAAATATTTAATTAACTTATGTAATATTTAATTAATATGTAATTAATTTGTCAACGTCAGAATATTTTGTATATAGCGGCTGAAGAAAGCCATAGTAAAGCTGAAACTAGTCCCGCGTTACTTATTTTAAATGTAAGAGAAAATATATTTAATTTCGCACAACTAGAATTATTGCTTGTCATTGGCCCGTTTTGACACTAAAGTTTATGAACATACGAGCGACACATAGTATATTATACCAAAAATAATCTTTAATAAATAGATTTATTAAAAATTGAATGTTAGCTGATTTTTATTCACACTACAAATATTATTAATAATAAGAAACAGTGTGGCGATGTGGCAGAAGGAGTTGCGAGTTTATTTTCTGTGCCAAAAGTCAGGGTTCAAATCCATCCAGAACAGTATAACTAAATCGATTTTTAATCAATTTTAAAAGCGATCACCACCTCTCGGAAAGCAAAGGCAATCACCGAAAGTAACTCTGACCAGATCTCTTCAAAATCTCTTCTAACAATCGTTCGGAACCGATATTAAAACTGTAGGTCCCATATATCTACGGATATATGCAGAAGAGATTGCATACGCTCTGACAAACGTATGGCAAGCAAAGAAGAAGAAGAATAAGTAACGGAGCTACATGTGTGTGTATTGGGCAGAAAAAGAAGCATTTAAAAATGTGAATGAATGAACGTATCAATAATATCAGACTCAACGCCGACGCATCGAAGCACTCAATGATTTCTAATCATATCTTAGAATTTGATCATGCGTTTAATTGGCAGAACTTACTTCTTACTTTTATTTATTTGATGTGTTGTCTAATAATATAATATAAACATGTTTTTATTAATTACCTTTGAATTATCTAAACATATATGCCCTTACATCGAGTCATACGTCAGTCAAACATTATATTCATTGCATGTAAAAAGCCCCTTCACAACTTGGTTTCACATGATATATAACGTACATCATATTAAAGGTATTACTATATATTAAGGGGATGCTAAACACGTTCTTTTTACCGACTGAAAACAATTAATTTTTGTAGACACCGTTCTTCTAATTGCATTTACAGATTTCAAAATCCTTCTCCTCAATTAAAGTATAGACATCAATGTACATCATAGTGGTCTGTTTTATGCCGTAAATGTTAATTTATATCTTTTTTATCTAATCTTAGCCCAACATAACATCTAGAATTATCAACGGGTGCCAATATTTGCTTCATACAAATATTTGACGGTCTTTTTCTACAAAATGAATGTATTATAAGATGCAGATTAGATGCTGGAACAACGTGAAATTTCCGAAATTTGGCTTGGAAGTCTAACATAAAAGATTAGCGTCTGTGAAAATTTGTGAACACACGTACATACGTCCAATGTAGAGACCATATATTGGCTGCATTCTGATATACACTGCCAGTACTAAAAATCTATAATTCATGTCAGGTAAACTATAAATTTTCAATACTGGCAGTGAATTTCGGAACGCATCCAGTATAACAGAGATGCGCCAACAGTCACGTGATCATAATATTTCACTGATTGACTAGTTTTTCGCACGTAATTTAAACTCACGTAGCCATGTAATGCGACTACTGTCAACATTGACTCTTGTGAAAAAGATTAGTAAATCATCTTTAATATTTTTTGAATATTTAGAAAGAGAAAGAGAATGCTCGAGACAGAAAAGGATAAGTCGAGAAGGAGAAAGTTTGCTTGAGAAACAAGAAAACAGAAGAGCTCCCTACTCGTCGCCTTGAGCTGCGTTCAAAAATTCTAGTCGTAGAGTAACTTTGAGTAACCAATCAGGATGAAGAAATCTTTAAATTTTTTAAGATTTTTTTATTTTGATTGGTCATTTATAGTCACTCTACCCAACATGTAGAATTTTTGAACGCAGCCTTGGCTGCTCGACGTATGCTAATGAATGGGAAAAAAGTGCCAGCCGGTGCAAGTGGGTCTGTTCCCCTAGGGCTACGTTCCGAAATTAATCTTGGTTAACCTTGATGGAAACCTTCCCAACTTCAGAATTTTATGAGGTAAGAAAGTTACTTTTGTCAATTTAACTGCGCGATTTGAAACGGTTACTATTGATTAACCATTAGTATTTCGGAACGGACCACGGTAATCAAGGTTAGATTTCGGAACGTAGTCCTGGTTGTCGGTGTGGCTGCAAATCGACGCCTCAATGGCAACTTTGGGCACGACAGGGAGAGAGAAGATTTGAACGATGTCGATTTCGATCAAAATATGAGCGGAATAAATAATAACAGTTTCTTGACATTTAGAAGAAGTCAAAGTGCAGTGCTTCTTTAGATAACATTTATAAAAAGTCAGATTGCAATGCTCATTTAGATGACATTTATAAGAAGTCTTTTAGATGTCATATACACGATATCTTTTTTTTCTCTAAAATCGACTCATTGGATAACATAATGATATTATTATGTTATCATTCTGATGGTGTTAGAAGACGTCCACCTCTCAAACATAAATACTTTAAGAACTTTTTTTGATAACATTTTGCTCATTGTAATGGTTACACCACATAATTCAAATGCAGAACCATATTTTCGTAGCATTTTAAAAACATTTTTTGCAAAAATAAAAAAATTTCAGGAATTTTTTCTTAAAAAAAGATTATTATTATTATTATTATTTTAATTATTGTGTCATATTGACTTAATTCTAATTGTATTTTTATTTATACGAATGACAGAAAAATTATTCCATGTGCTATTCCGTATTTGTAAAAATCAGTAAAAAGCTATATTTTTATATATGTCTATATAAATATTATGTTTTAATTATACATGTTTCATTTTTTTACACATATTATTAAACGAATATCTTATGATATCTTATTAAACGGATACGCAAATTAGCGTATCCGCTAATCTTATTACACGGAAGCACGAGTTGGCATTTTATTGTACAGAAGCCTCAGTTGGCATCTTACTACACGGAAACGCGAGTTCGAATTTTATTGTGCAGAAGCGTTAGTTGGCATCATATTGCAGTAAAACGTAAATTGGCATGCTATGATACTCTCGTTGGAATTACCATTTTATGAATAGGAGGCGTCAAATCCAGTCGAAAAGTTAAAGAAATGTAATAACATTAATGGTGAAAAACCTTTTACTCCTCTATAGTGTCTTTTGTTTTCATTTATTTCATCTTTTCTCTGAAATGCTTTAAACAAATCACTTTTCGTAAACTGCAATGTTCTTTCTTAGCAGGATGAATTGAAATTGTAAATCTTTGTCTTTTTTATGTGCGCTCTGACTTTTGATAACAAAATGTGCAACCATAATAAGCAGCAAATAATTAAAAATTAGGCAATTGATATCTTGCAACTGACTCAGCAGTGCAACAAAGTGGAATAACTTTACTAACTTTACTAACAATTTCTTTACCATTGTGAAACCATCTAAATTCTTTTGTGAAAAATTTATTAGCTTCATTGATAAACGGGTACAAAAAAACTTTCTGATTAGGATCTTTGGATCCTGTGTACACGCACCGACAGAAATGGTGTCCCTCCGCGCTGATACTTGGCTGCTGTACTCACGCAAACGACGCGAGCCGCGCACGTATGTACGTATTTCGTGGCAGCGCGGAGGAGGTCGGGGTGCCGGCAGAAAATAGTGGGTAGAGTTTTGGAAAACATGGATACGGTAACCATGTTTTCCAAAAATATATTTAATTTACAGGCTTGGTCAAATAACAAAGCGTCATTGATTTCTATACTTTTTGTTTTTAAATACAAAAAAGTTTTTTCAATTTCCGCCCAAGTTGGTTTGTCCTTTAATGTCATCTATTTAAAAAATTTAAATTCATTTAGAGGAAACGTTTAATTTCCAAGATATTCTAAAGCTCTGTCATATACGCTTATAAACTTATTTTACATAGTGCTAGATTTTATAATAGTTTATTAGAATTATTTTTTAAAATTTTGTTAACTTTAAGCGAGAGAAATTTTTAAGACTTTCATGCAAATAAAATATTTTTTACGGATTCTAAAATGTCTATAATTTTATTTAAATTATTTTTTTCTTTTTCTATATTTTGAACATTAGAATGAAAATCTTTATGAACGAATGAACAAATCACAAATAACTTTTGTTTAGCGGATTTTCAAAAAATTATTTTATTACTACTAGTGGATTATTAATACTAGTGGATGTTCCTGCGACGGAAAGTAATTTTGGAAAGCCGGATATAAAATAATTGCAACACTCTGTGTATGCAGGGAAATAATGACAGCCATCTGGTCTTAGAAGAGATAACAGATTTCGATATTTTATTTCAGCAAAATTGCAAAAACCTTTTAGACATTCAGTTTGGATTGTATAAATAGAAAAGTAGTTATACTCGTAAATTTTCATAATTAAAGATTCAATTCGATTGACAAATTATCAAAAGTATGCTGCACACAGTTGTGTAAAATATGAGCTGAGCATCCAACTCCAATCAATTCTTTTTGAGACAAATTTTTTATACGGAAGAAAATATTATTTTGTCCCATTTTCTATAAACTATCAAAATTGGTGTTGCAATTATCTCCCGTAAACGCAATACACTTACTTTTCAAATGATAATTTTTTAGTGTTTTAACAATGAAATTACATGTAATCTCCGATTTTTCATTTTCCAATGATTTTAACTCTAATAAACGTAATTGCGTCTCATGTTCTCTGTCAAAGTATTGAATGAGAGAATCGGAAAGATTTTCAAAGCTGCATGATTGCTTCCATCCATGCATATTCCAACGTATGGAATTTTTTCGCTCTCGATTCTTTCTAACATAGTAATCACAGAGTTGGGTGCCAAAATATTATTAACAATCGCTTCTGTTTTTGTTTTGGCGCTGGAAATATTTAAGGCAGTCTCGAAGTCGCTGAATAGCTTGGCGTACAATTTGGTTGAACAACCACAAGATTTATAGCTTTGCTAGTGTTTTACAATGTGAAACGCTAAAGTTGCTTCTGCAGCCAATACTTTTAATTCCTTCGTAGTGTTTTTGATGATAAATATACTGTCAATTTTCTTTGAAGTACCAGCTGTACTTACATTTTGAATATGTTTTGTTGAGGTTAGATGTTATTTTAAATCAGTATTCCTTTTATTTGTAACATGGTATAAATACAAGGGTATGCTCATTACACGTCAGACTACTGCGCATCTCCAAGACTACGTCATAGATACGTCATACGTCGGTTGTTATTCAATATGGCTATCAGTAAATTTAAATTTGATTTTACAATAATGGCTTGTAGTGTGAAAGGGTGCGGAAATTATTTAAGAAAAACTAAAAGGAAAGACAGTTCTATAAAATATTTTTCCTTCCCAAAAGATCCCGAAATTGTTGTAAAGTGGCGTGAAGCATGTGGAAAAGAAAACATTAATCTTAAAAATGGTAAGCTAAATTTTTTTTATGTATTGGTACATTATATAATAATATACATTATATTAATAACCGAATTAAAATAAAACAAATGATTAAGAAAATTAATAATTAATTATTTGTTTATAGCTAGGATATGTTCCAAGCATTTTCACGCTACATGTTACACAAAAAACTTGCAACAACAACTATTGGAATATTTTCCCTCAAGAGTAAGAAAGTTGCTTCCAAATGCTATTCCCACATTACATCTCAGTACTGCACTACCACTGTCAGCATCCAACAATGATTCATTTGATACCGGCGGAAGCACTACTCCATCCAACACTTTCACATCCAACAAAACTATCGTTGAATACTGGCGGAAGCACAACTCTATCCAACACTTCTACATCCAACAATGGTGTCGACTCCGGAAACATTTGATGAAATGTCACCTGCGCACAATACAGAAACTAACATGTCTTTACAAATGTAAGTATAAATAACAAAATTTATCATCACGTTTTGCATAGAATTTTTAATATTACAAAAATTTGTAAAAATCTCGGACTTATTTAAAAAAACACCATCATAGATTTAAATGTGAATCACTATATTTAATTTTTATATTTTTGACGCGATTTTCAACTTCAGTTGGTTACATTGAAGAAGATGTTAAGCGACCAAAAAGAAAGAGAAAATCAACATTTGGAACAAAGGATGCATGAGTTATTATCAAATATATTCAGCCCTGGACAAATACGAATACTTTTGAAGCCCTTAGTAAAGAGAATTAAATGGTTTTCCAAAGATATCGCGCACGCGATATCCTTACGATGTGTGAGTCCAAAGGCATATCGATATATGAGAAATGTTTTGAAAATGCCACTTCCTGGATTTTCAACACTTGTTAGAAGGTGGGCAAATACGGTTGATATTAACCGGGTGTTTTAACTGCTGTGCTTCATTGCATAAAAGCAAAAAGTAAAAGCATGCAAGATATTTAGAGACTATTGATAATAACGTTTGATGAAGTCTATTTATCCAACAAAATAGCTATAGAGCGTAAAATGGAAAAAGTTATTGGTCCGCATAAAGCTTGCCAATGTGTGATGGTACGAAGTTTGTTTGCTTCTTGGAAACAACCAATGTATTATCAGTTCGATAAATCAATGGATGCATGTATTCTCCTCGATATTATTTCACAACTGTATGATAGTGGTTATATAGTCGTAGCTATAACTAGCGATATGGGTCCGGGCAATATGAAATTGTGGTCGGAATTAAATATAGGAATGCATCCTAAAAAATATTACTTTCAACATCCTGTCTGTGTTAGTCTAAAAATTTTTGTTTTCGCAGATGCACCTCATCTACTGAAACTGCTGCGAAATCATTTTCTTGATGAAGGGTTTCTTTGGAAGGGAAAAACAATAAATAAAAAAATTTTGTATAAGTTGCTATCCATTAACGGAAAAGATTTAAAAATTTTTCACAAAATCACCACATACCACCTCAGTGTATGTACAAGGTACAGAGAGACAAAAAGTTCTTCCTGCTGCAGGCTTTTATCGAACACAACAGCTTCTGCTATAAAATGGTGTAGTCAGAAAGGTTATCTCCTAAACTTTGATTGTGAGGAAGCAGCATATGTTATCAAATTATGTAATGATTGGTTTGACATCTTCAACGCTAAATGTATGTATGGCAAATATCGTGGTAAAGATGCGTACGGTGTTCATATTGAAGAACAAAATTCCATTTTGGATAATATGACAACTTATATGACAGAAATTTGATTAGGACGCCATAAGAGTTTGCTATTGTTTCAAAAAGGAATTATTGTAAGTAACACTTCTTTACAAGAAATGTTACCTTACTTGCAAGAGAAATATAGTACTTCAGATTTCAAACTTTCATATTTGATAACGTATCGGATCAATCAAGATGTACTTGAAAATTTTTTTTCTTTTATTCGTTCAGTTGGAGGTGCATACGATTATCCAGTACCTTTAAATTTTATGTATCGTTTAAAATTGTATATACTAGATAAACATTCTGAAATTGTATTATCAAATAAATTAAATGTGGAAGAAAGTGAAACGAACAATGATGTTGCCGAAGAATCTGTCTTAACTGTATGCTTATGCCATATGCTACGGAAACAATAATGGACAGTAACGAAGAAGAATTGTGCGTAAATGATGATATAAATACAATTTATGAAGATAACGTTCCTACTTGAATTGCACGCTTACTCCAACTAATAAAGAGGAACAACTTTTGTTAGAATTAGATGAGTTAGAAGTTAGCGACCTTATTGAAGAAGAGGGTTTGAAATATATAGCAGGATACGTGGCGTTCAGATTCAAAAATAAGTACCCCATATTAGGAGTTGGAACGTGTCAGCTTGAGACAATGAATAATCAAGATTGGCTACAATTTATATCTCGAGGGAAGTGCATCTATCCATCTGAAGAATTGTTACAAACAGCACGTATAATGAATATTGAATTCAATAAATATCATGGGTCTAGTCTACGTAAAGAGAAATACATTTTTCAAACGTTGGCGAATATTATTCAATCTAATTTAAAAAATGAAATGCTGAAAAAGGTTTTGTTATATCTCGTTAGGACAAGAACATATATTAGACTGAACAAACTTAATAAATCAATTGCTTCTGCAAATTATAGAAAAAAAAACAGAAAAAATGTATAAATTTACAAATAAAAAACTTGGTTCATATATTTTTTTTACTCTTATTTTATTTGTTTTTTTCATATGTTTTCTATCGTAATATATTCAAATAATTCTTATGTATATAAATAAAACATTTTTAAAAATTGCTGCATTTTAATATAAAAAAAGTTTATTACTCTTTTTATTTTATATTCAACTTGCAATCAATAATTCGATGTTTAAAACTATACTTTATCCTTAAATGTTTATATTTCATACACAAACCATATTACAATTTACATTAGCATACATATAACAAATTCTATGGTATTATATAGTATATATATATATATATATATATATATATATATATATATACATACCGCAGCATATTTTCTAATTACACATTACTGGGATTTAAACATCATATATAGTAACAATTTTATCTGGAAAAGGCTTTTAATAATGACTATGTAAAGTCGCTGCTTTAAATTTACCGCTCAGTGTGACGTGGCCTTGGAGAAGTTCCTCATTGGTCGCTTTCTACAAGATGCGCAAGAGCATACCTTTGTATTTATATCATGATTTGTAAGTGAAATTGTCACCTGACAAACTTCACAGTACGCTTCATGTTCAACTTTGAACATTGGATATTATTGTTGAAATTCGTCAGAAAATTTATTTTTTTGCCGCGCCATTGTTTCTCTGTTTGTAGTATAAAATATAGCTTCATACTAATTACCATAAGTTACACATAAAATAACAAGAGCAAGTTACAATGTATCGGCACTAGAATAACTGTCGTACCTACTATCAGATCACTGCGAACTAGGAGACCACTTCAAATTTGGTACACAGTAATTATGTTTAGAGATTTAGCTTTTTAATTTCAGGATTCCAAGCACAGATGGCCACAACTGACCAACAGAACTCCTCATTACCGATCATTAGCATGATTTAATATGATTTTTGACAAATAGTAAACATAAAGTAAAAATTAAGTTAAAAATATTAAATAATCTCATTCTTTTGTCATTTCTCAAAAAAGAGTACATTTGACTTCAATAAGTGACAAGTAAAAGTACGCTGTTTTGAGACCTTAAAAAGAGTACATGTACTCTTAAAAAAGTACGGATGGTAACCCTACACACGCACAATACAAATTTACAAATGTGTGTTTGTTTCCTTTAGACTTAAGATATTGGCTGCGACACTCTTCGTTCAAAGTGTTATACGCAAAAATGATGTACACGAATTTCTCAAATTTATATAGTTAATTTCGATAGCATTGAATGTTGCAAAAAATTTTTCAATAAGATATGAAAATTATTTCAATTTTTCATATGTAGAGGTATTATGACTACTGTCGACAATACGACTACTTCTATTATTTCCGTTATTAAGTGACGTATTCTAACAATTGCTTATGGGCTTATTCTTTTAGTAGCTTGCCGTTTTTTAGTGATGCTAATATGCCAATACATAATGACTGACAATTATTATAAGGCATTTTTACTTTTGAGCACTTCTAAACTTTTTCAAGGTACACTTTTAACCTTTAATTACATACACTTCCTCATTATTCTTAAACTTGAGTGTATTATCATATGAAGATACATACACTCGAGTGTTCTTTTGTAATTTAACTTTTTATTCCGTATGCATTTCGAGTTATACAAAAGTTAAAACAATGATATGGAATTTTCATAATATGGTTTTTTAAGCAAAATTTTTATATTAAAAAATTTCTTTGATAAATCTATTGTTATTCTAAAAAGCGGTGTTTAGAAACATTAAAGACATCATTTTATGCTTGTTGTTTAATGTTAAACAGAAATAAAATAATATTTTTAATGAAATTTGTAATGGTATTTCTAAAGCTTCTGAACGCAGGAAAATTCTAAACAATGGAAAATTAAAAATATATAATTTTGTAACAAAATACTGTGTTTCCTTTAAACTAAACTAATTTTTTTAAATTATGTTTATGGATAGCTATATTACAACCACTTTTTTTCTTCTACCGATTATGCAGTGCATTAGATTTTTATAAATCATGTCCTAAATAATAAATATTTTATTACTTTGAATCTAGAATCTGTCAAACAACACTCTGATGAATGTAATCGTTCAAGTTTCAATAAAAAATATTAATTATAAACAAAGTTATTCAATAAAATAAAAATAGGTGTCATATTAACCACTTCTTCTCTACTTACACTTTTAACTTTTAAATATTTTAAATTTATTTAGGATTTACAACGAGATTTTTAAAATGTAACAAGAATGTAATGTAAAATAAGACAGCAGTTTTACTAAAAAAATAAAATTGTCTAAAGTAAGAAAATTATAATTTTTAAAAATAAAATAATATAGTACTTTCACTAAAATAAAAATGTTTAAATAAAAAAGAAGTTTATTTAAAAAAATATTTCTTTAAAGTAAGCTTATATACTATTTGAAAAGTCAAACTATTACTTTTTTAATTTAAATATTGGTTTGGTTAGACTATTCTAATGTATAATTTTCCTTAAAAAATTAATAAGAAAATTTGTAAAAATATAAAAAACATATTTTTTTGTGTATAAGATTTCAAGAACAAGAATCGCAAACATTTTGTGGAAAGAAAAATTTATGGGTTTTTTCTAATACCGATCTTTTTAAGAATAAGATTGAATGATTGATTAGAGAAATGCGTGAAAAAAATTACTACTATTTAAATGTTAATTAGTCAATTTGTGATGATAGGAAAAAAGATATTACGGATTGTGTCTGGAAAGCATTGTGAATTTAGAAAAAAATAATTTTTAAAATAAAAATTAAAAAAAATAATTTTTAAAATTTTAAATAAATTTAACCGTATAAGAATTCAACAGATGGTGTAATTTTTTCAACTGTATTAAAAGTATTGTAAAAGAAACAAAATAGAAAAAACAAATTTCATTAATTGGTGTGATGATCTATGGTAAGTATTTGAAAAGAATTTAATGATGATAAAATTGCTGAATGTTGCATGTTTTATTGCGTGTGAACGAAGGTGTAAATAATTTCGCTAGGTGTCTGTTAGTAGTATTCTCATATTTCAATTAGTAGTATTCCCAATGGTTGAAAATTGATAATTAACCACTAAACTAAACCGAATAAACATAATATGTGAACAATAACTAAATTGTAATGATCACACTAATCTGAAAAACCACAATAATTAATTAAATTCTTTTTTGGAAAGAGTTTTATATACAGGACGTCATATGTACATCATTTGTTAATAATTAAAAATGGCGGATTAAACTGACAATCAGTGTTAGGGTACTAGGTTATCGTTTCGAAGATCTTAGGTTCGAATTCCCCCGGCGCTGATGCGTTTCAAAAATTTATAAAATAATTCGTAATTGTAATTAGTAAAATAGAATCTTATATGCAAAACAGTGAATACAGGTTAAGCTTTAAGAATAATAAGATATATTAAAAAAAAATTTTTTTCAATATTTAATAATTAAATATACATAGAATATATATTAAATGTACACTGAATATACATAGAATGCACACTGAACATACATAGAATGTACATTAAATGCGTATTGAAGGTACATAGAATGTATATACATGGAATATTCGTCAAATATACACATGTATATTGGATGTACAGTGTACATACGGCGCGTTGCATTTGCATATACCTACGATATCCAATGTATGTCGTTTGTGTATCACTGTATGTGCATAGGATATGCAATATTCACTGAAGTATATGCAGTATATATACATTGCATGTTAAAATGTTTACTGGGTTAGAACGCGCTAGATAAATTACTATCATACCAAGTATCAGATCAGGTTCAGACATCTCATTAATGATAATTTTTTAAATATTTTTTTATTTGATTTAATGTAATTTTACGTTTGCTTTATTTTAATAAACATTGTAGCAAAAAATTTTTTAATTTTACTTTTTAATTATTTTATTTTGTTTTCAATCTAACTTTAAAATTTAAAATTTACACGCAAAATTACTCTATAAAAGTTTGATAATGAGATAGTTAATTCAAAAGGCATTAAACAAAGAAAAAACTTTGGAAAGGGAGCAATGAGCCTAAAAGGTTGGAAAACTACTTTATATTAATAAAAAAGAGACATTATTTATGTAAGCAAATATTGAATTTTATATCTTCTTCTGCAATTTAAAGTTTTGCTTTTTCTAATTATAACACATAATAATTATCTACTATGCTATTATTAGGATCAGTCAAATGAAAACGAGACAGACTGTATAACGAGCATGGCGCGGACGTTGGTAACTCATTTCTGTGCGTTTATAGACGTGACCTCTATTGGGAATTAAGGGAGAACGGCGCGAATGTTCACCGCTGTGTCATTTGTTTATTAGATGTGCTTGAAATGAGGTCAGTGCATTGTGTATGCGTCCGACATCACTATGGAGGTCGGGAAAAAAGAACAGCAAAGTGTAGTGCAATTTTTGAATGCGGAAGGGGTGTCAGGAAGTGCAATTCATGCCCAAATGTCTGCTGTGTATGGCGAACACAGTATGTCACGTGCGCGTGTGTTTACGTGGAATAAACGAATTCGAGAAAATCGCAAACACACGCGCACGTGACATACTGTGTTTGCCATACACAGCAGACATTTGGGCATGAATTGCACTTCCTGACACCCCTTCCGCATTCAAAAATTGCACTACACTTTGCTGTTCTTCTTTCTCGACCTCCATAGTAATGTTGTACGCGTACACGACATGCTAACCTTACTTCGAGCACGTCTAACAAACAAATGACAGCCGTAAACATTCGCGCCGTTCTTCCCTAATTCCCAATAGAGATCACGTTCATAAACACATAGAAAAGAGTTACCAACGTCCGCGCCATGCTTGTTATATGTACAGTCTGTCTCGTTTTCATTTGACTGACTCTAATAGAATTCAAAACAGCACCAACTATAATTATCTTTTTTCACGATCTTAAAAAAACAAGATTTTCATATTTTTTTATATCGTAAATAGTAGCTAGTTTGTATTATATCAATGAAAATTTTCTTTACAATATTTTTTATTAACTGTCGCAAGTGCCTCGGCAATCACACGGACTGTTATATTATATACACTTATTGCCAGTATAATTTGAATATCTTATTGGATATCTTATTGAGAGATGTATACAGCTTCTTTCTCTCTTTCTTCCTTTTTTAAAACGGTTTATTCATTTGTCGCATTTATCTTTTTTCACTTATTCTCTTCTCTTTCAAATCAACTTCTTAAAATAAATTCGAGGCTTAATATCATAAAGATCAAGATCAAATACGGGATCCATTGTCTATGATCAACCGTCTTCATGACAGAACCACACGCTAATATTATTCTGTATAAAGTTAAAACGTTTTCACATTTACTTGCATATATATATATCTTATTCCACGCGCGAACAAAGTAACTTAATTCATATAATAATAATTAGTTAAAAAATTAATTAGTTGAATAGTTACGATGAGCGGCTAATTAAAATTAAAAAGAAGACACCGATGTGAATCGAATGTTTTTACTTTTAATATTAACGAATGTAATTTAATTACTAACATTTTAATTTATGTAATGTTGTAACGATAGAAAATGCATAAAATTTTTATTTACATGTTATTATAAATTGTACATACTTTCAGCTGTTTGTAACATCATTATAAGCTATTAGTGGTGATTTATTAATTATAATATAAAATGTGTAATACTTTTTATTGACTGTATATTTTTAATGAAGTTTACTTTATTACATGTTAATAAATATTTAACCTGTACTAAAATTTAAACAATGTACATCCATAAAGCTGTTTTGCTCTGGAAATTACATATGTATTAGGTTAAACTTAATTCCTGCGGTTTTTTCGTCTATAAAGTCGATTTGTTTCGAAGGGAAGATGAATGAATACCTTAAACAAAGTAATTTCCTTCATTTTCTACTACTTTTTTCCATCTGTCCGGCAACAGGGCAATCCCACGACGGTAGAACGCGGTGTCTTTCGAAGCAAACCATTCATCCATTCACCCATTTTTGGACTTCGTTGTAACTGGAGAAGTGTGTGTCCGTAAGTGCGTGTTGCATCGATCGAAAGAGATGGTAATCCGACGGTGCCGAGTCTGGAGAGTACGCTGGGTGCGGCAGAACTTCCCATTCAAGCTCGCAAAGTACCTGCTTCACGACATGTTTTTCGCGACATGCGGTTGAGCGTTATCATGCAACAAAATGACTTTGCATCGATTGTTGACTACGGATGATATTTTTTGCATCAATACGTCGTTCAATCGGTAACATTTAACTGTTCCGACAACTGTAAAAGCGTTTGGGCTGGATTCTCATCGAGCAATTCTTGCAGCTCGACATCTTCACATTTTTCGGCTGTCCTTGACGTTCTTTGTCTCTCATATCAAAATCACCGTTTTGGAAACGTTCAAACCAAACTCTACATGTTCTTTCCTATGGAGTTTCATCACCATACACTTTGGATAATAAGCGATACGCTTCAGCTGCGATTTTCTTGAGGTCGGAGTAGTGAAGAAGCACATGTCGGAAAAACAGCTTATTGTGATTCATTTTCAGTCGATTGGAAAATGACTTTGGCGTCGAGAAATCTAATCTGTGAGGATTGAATCACTTTCAGCGATGTCTAAACTACAAAAGACATATGACTTCATCATCGAAACTCGCCAGAGTTGCAGCCAGCATCCTCTAGTAGCGAGCGGCAGGAATTAAGTTTAACACCTAATTAAAATCGTATGTTGTTCACATCGTACTGAAAAGCAAGCATAAGCAATATTTTCGGCAAATCTGCGCATAGATTTGATTGCAAGATTCGACTGTAAAATGCAACAATATTACAGTCCGTTAGAAATTCATTATTCTGAGATGTTTTATATTTGTGCATTCAATTTATTTAATATTATTGAAATAACAATGTCCTATCCTTTCTTATAAAGTTTGAAAAAGCATTTAAAGTATGATTAATTGTTGAATTTAATGTCACAATATTTGTCTTAAATGCGATATTTTTATAAATTGTAACTTACGACTTGATTAGAAATTCACAATGTTCTTGTGACGTTTTTGAGTACCGTGTTAATGTTCAAGAAAACACTGTTTATGGCCGCAAAAAAGATAATTGTATAATAATTATTGTATTAATAATAATTATAATATCGCTATATTATTTCATGTAGATGCAAAATGTTTATTGGTAATTATTGTTATTGGATAAACATTAATTGTTGCAATATTATCGTTTTCATATGTAAATGTACCGAGAAAATTAAAATAAAATTATAGAGTAAATGACATTTTAAATTTATATCTGATATTTTTTATTTATATACAGTATGAGTATACACTCAGCAGTAAAATTAAAGCATCACCTATGCAGTCAAAAACAAATAAATTTGAAGAAAGTAAGTTTGCCAAAAATAATCGTAATAAAAATTTTCAAAAAGCATTCTATAACTTAAAATATCTACTTTTTATACTTTAGAAAATAACTTAATAAAACGACAACGATTGTTTAGGAACCTGCATGGATGTAAATGGAGATGCATCAAATCTCAAAATTTTTTACAAAGTTTGATAACTTTTAAAGCGTGAAATTGCACGCAAATACGATTTATAGCTTTTGAAAGAATGAATCTTCAACTTGCATACTCCTAGAGTATGTAAATTTTTTTTTATTGAATTATTCAACATTGAAGCAAGAATGATCTTTTTGTATTCAATATTGTATAACTCGATGAAAACAAATTGCACAATGCTCTACGAGTATACAAGTAAAGATAAGATTCATGTTTTCGAACGTAAATTGTATTTGCGATTTTATATTCACTATTAATTTTTACAAAATTTGTACAAAATTTTGAGATTTGACATATCATCATTTGTATTCATGTAGCTTCGTAAATCAATAATTAGTTTACTTTAATAAAATGACAATTTTTAAAGTGGAGATTTCAAGCTCTAAAATAATTTTAGAATATTTCATTATAATCATCTTTTACAAAGTTATACTCTTGAAATTTGTTTATTTTTAGGAATTAAAATAGGCGATGCTTTAATTTTGATATCGAGTGTGTATATCGCGTTAGCTATGTAATATAATTTAATATACATATTTTAATATTATACTTTATTTAATATGATCTAACATTTGTTATATATTTTAATAATATTTACAACAAATACAAAAGAAGGATACACAAAAGTATAATACACACACACACACACACAAGAAGAACACATTAAAATCAATAAAAATTGTAGTAACATCGAATAACGATAAAATAATAGAAAATAGAAAATGATAAAATAATTACATACAAAAAATAAATAAATTAGAAATTTACTTTTTATTATAATATAACTTAATTACGATAACATATTTAACCATCACCACATTATGTAATTTCATCTTGCTTTCAAAGATTAGTTGATGTATCTTTCAATTTGAAAATGAGCCCTATTGATTGCGCTCGAGTGTTTCTTAACGAAGGCTCTCATGCAGAAGTACCAAAGCGCACTGGTGGATCCATGGTGAGATTCATGCTCTTGGTTGTGGGAAAGCGGTGTAGCGACGCAAATAGGCCCTTTCATGTCCTTTCACAGCTTAAACTAATATGAAAGTGCATTGAACTCGAGTGTTAGGCTCGAGCATTAATAATTTTGAGATCGAAGCGCTCGAAGCTGTTGAGACGCCGCCACCGAACCACAACGCCGATGCAACGCGTTAAATGCAAGAGGGTCTGTGCCATTATACAATGTGTAGATAGGAAATTTCAGAGATATTCACACGTCTAGAATATTTCTCCAATACTTTAAAAGTTAAGATTTTTAAAATTCTTAATTATACAAAAATTATTATTTTTATTCCTTTTTGTGAGTTTTAAGAAGTAAACATTCCAAATCTTATCTAGATTTTAAAATTTATAAAGCCGATTGCACAAAATCCAATAATTGCATTAAATCTAATAATTAAGAAATATAATCTCCTAATTAATAACAGTCATGATGCTTATTTGCATCTTGTACTTTAATAGATTTATTAAATATTTTATCTTTTCATGTCTCTTATTACAAGTACCATTAGGTACTAACACCATGAATAAATAATATGGTCAATAATATTTTAGAATAGATTTTTGACATCCTAAAATAGATTCTAAAAATAAGATACTACATTGTTCAAAATGGAAGCATAAATAAGATCTCTGAGTTTATGCTTCTAGCACCTCATTTGAAGGAGGAAGGAGGGTATACGAGATATGAAAATATAAAATATCCATTATCAAATCTTTCAAGTGAAGTACAAGATACAGCTAATAATACTATGATCATTATCGGTTGAGAGATTATATTTCTTAGTAATTAAATTCGACGTAATTATAATGTGTAATCATTAAAGATGCAATTAACCTCATAAATGGATGTAAAGAGATGTTGAGTAAGATTTGAATCGCAAATATCTTTACTTGATGACTTCAGTCAGAGGTATTTTATTTGTTAAGTGTTAGTTGAAATTTATGATAAATGTGATAATTTTTTAATAAATTAAAAGGAATTGAGTTCGAATAAATTAAGTTAGAAGTACAAAACGAAATAATGCAATGATATGCAATATAATAATTTTTGTATCACAGTTATAAAAATTCTCTATTCTTTACACCACCTGCTAACTAAACTATAGTTCGTAAAGAGTAATGTCCATTGACGCGTCTGATTATCCTGAATTACAAAATTATAAAATATTCACCGAAAGACATTTTCTCACTTGTGTACGGCATTTTTTAAATAATAAATAACATTATAATAAAAGGATGAAAAACTTTATTCTTAAATAATTATAAATAGATTTTATTTTAAGAATGTATTATTATACATATTTTTAAAATAACCAAAAAATATTTTAGTAATAAAAAAATCGCAGATTATTCTATATTGCATTTAAAAATAATACAAAAAGTTGGGCAATAATTTTCTTGGATCAAAATTTATTCCAATAAGCAGAAATGCGCTCTAATAAAAATGCATTTAAGAAATAATAAAATTAATAATGAAAATTAAAAAAATTTTTTCTAAATATTTTAAGTATGTAAAAGAGTTTGCAAAAGTTTATAGCAATTCAGAGATTAGTTATATGAATAAATAAAATTTATATTTCATATTTAAATACTCACGTTCGATCCCTGACTGAAGTGTTATCTTTCATAACAAATTTTTGAGGGGAAAAGGTTTTCGTTATTGGCATATATTGCCATGTTAAATTTATTGAGATTATTATTATTATTAAATTTTGATTTAATTTTGTGACATTACTATTTTCGTTCAACTTATGTAGTATGAATTCTGTTTCAGAGAGTTATTCCGAAAACGGAATACCTTAGATTTGACAGATTTTTAGCTTAAATACTTATTGCATGTAATAAATAAGATTCTCAAATAGATTTTTGGCGCAAATGCTTCTTTCGTCTCTCTCACCACTCCCCAGCTAATAAGACAACATCGAAATGATGTAAAAAAGGCGTGATCTTAATAAAAATGACGTCATATAATTTAAATAGAACGTAATTATGACGTGATTTTTTATACAAAAATGATACGTCATTATAATTACGTCAAAATGACGTATCGTCAATAATGAATGTATGCGAACGTGTTTAGTATATCTAATCCAAATATTAGGCTGTTCTTTTTATCTGAACTGGCTATACTAATTCATTGTTTAACTTTTTCTCTTAACATTAGAAGAAAAAAGATATTTGAACTAATATAAAACGATAACTTGAACTAATACAGCCAGTTCAAACTGTAAAAAAATGTTTATAAAATTTATCTAGAAAAAAATTATTAAGCACTAAGAATTACTTTCGACTGGTAATGCCGTATTTATTTTTTCAATTTGTTATTACAATTCCCGGTCTTATTAGGATTATTTGTATTATATATAGGGTGATTATTAATAACTATTCCCACTTTTTACCATAGGAGCATTTGTAATTTCTAATATAATAATATGTTAGAAATACGTATCCGTCGGTAAATCATGCTCCTATGGTAAAACATGGAAACAGTCATTAATAATCATCCTGTATTTACAATACAAATTTAGTTTTCAATTAATTTCATAAAAAAATATATTACTTTGAACATTGTACACTCTTTGAACAACATAATATTGTATATTAAAATACAATTAATATGTGTCTTCTATCTTGTTTCTTCCATCTTAATTATAGCATTAACTCCTTATTCATAATCTTTGCTTAGATAAGTATTATACCATTGATCAACTGCAATCATTTATTATTATAAGATTTTTAACAAACGGTCGCAGTTGATCAATTTACTTACTTTTTACGCAAAAAGGCTGTGGACAAGGGATTGAACATTTCTTGAAATATTTACTTTCTTGTCTATAATTTTTAAGAAATAAGCAAATTGATCAACTGCAGCCGTTTATTAAAAAATCTTGTAGTAATAAACGATTGCGGTTGATCAATGACGTACTATTTATCTGATTTAATGTTCTTAATACGTTGTCTGAAGATGCCAGAGGACGTTACATTTTTGTTACTTTTCAACATCATTATGACGTTGCATTAATGACGTCAATAGACTTTGACAAAATCATGTTACAATGTCGTCAAAATGACGTCGATCAATAGTTACTAATGACAATTACAAACTAAAAATGTCACGCCATTTGACGTCATCTTATTAGCTGGATTGTAAGAAAATACAGTTTTTCTTAATTATTAAAGAAATATTTATTTTACAAAAAAGTTGCCAAACAAAAAATAAAAGTTTACGAAAAATTTTACAAATAAAGCCCTATACATTTTTTAGCTAGCTCCAATACTTTAGTCGTTATAGTCAAAAAATTATTTTAAAATTAGTTTTTTTCAATGTTCAGTACTTCACGAAATATCTCGGAAAGCATTAAGAAGCAACTATAATATTGATATAATACAGATCGAGGATTTTCCGATTTGAGGGATGTAATTCGACAAGTGGTTACCTTCGATTCTTTTTGTAAGCAATATCTTTATTGTATTTCTGTACGTTAATTATGAATATAACTATGCTGATTGGTGAGAACGTCATTAATTGTTCTGCTTCACATGGGTTTTCAATTTTGTACGTTAAGCGAAGTTCACTCCATCCTCCCCCTGTTTACGAAGCAAAATGAGATCTATCTGTGAAGCAAGGTCCACCTGCTTACAAGGCAAAATAATTCTTTTGTACTGTCTATATAAGTTTACGACTTTCCACGCAAAGCATCAATTACTGCATTCCGAGATATTTTATGAAAAAAGTGCTAACAATTATGAAATATAACGGATTAAGACTCGTAAAATTGGTCATAATAACGTAAAGACGGCAAATACGAGTCAAACGCGGCAAGTAGTGCGCAATAAAATGTAATCTCTGAGAGTTTTAAATTTACATAATTTATTAGACGTTCCGGCTCATCCTTCGAGCCATCTTCAGTAAATACAGTGAGAAGGCGCAGCTTAGGTTGAGACGAGAAGCTTCCTCATCAAAAAGATGCTACGTTTGGACGAGTTGTTAGACTCGAAAATCGAAACATGATTCGGACTATGGCAAGAAAATTATAATGAATCATGGTTTAAATTATTTAAAATAATAAACTCACCTCAACGTCAGCAATTGTCCAATATGTACAAAAAATTCAGCGCAAATGATCACATGTCAACAAAAACGCAAATAAAAGAATTAAAAATAATTAAGAGGAATACAAGTTAGCAGTGAGACCGTCTTGTCTGTACAACGGTCAAAATTGAAATGAGAAAGGAACTGATGCTGCGGGTCGAACAGATATTCGGAGAGATAAACAGACATACAGATGAAAATAAATAGATAACAAAAACAAGCTATAAACTGTTGACGATAGATAAATATGCGTGGTGTAAGAAATCTGTGTCAGATTGTAAATTGAGCCCGTTACATGGTTGTTTGATGTGTAAAATTTCAGAAATAAGTCGCTTATGATAAAATCTCTCGTGATCGAGAACCTCAACGCTATTCCAGGAGACAAAGGAGAGCCCATGGGCGTGCCGAAGTTTTGTTTGTATATAATATCGTCAAATTTAAAATAAGTTGATTCTAAAACGAAACGTACTGCATTCAGAAATTCAGTTTTAGGAATGTTGCAATTTTTTGGAAAATGTTCCCATCTATTAGAGATATTGTTAATGGCGAGCTTGATTGGTATGCTGGTAAAAAGAGATACCACATCAAGAGAGATAAAAATATAGTTATCATCAAGCTGTGCACCAACAAGTTTCTTTACCAATTGAAAACTGTCACTAACGTGGCTATTTGCTTCAGGTACGCTCCTGGATATTATCATGTGCAAAATAACTCGTAAGAGCATGCAATGGACTGTCAATGGAAGATACGATAATTCGTAAAGGGTAACCAACTTTGTGCAACTTCGGCAACCCATAGGCCCTTGGAAGTATCCTATCACAGATTCTTTCCATTTTGTGAGCAGCAACCTCGACTTGCCTGTTATTTGTCGGATAGGATCTTTAGCAACTTTAGTATATGTATCTTCGTCAGATAGTAATAAAATCATTTTATTTTTATAGTCACGACGATTCATGGCGACTGTAGTGTTGCCCTTATCTACTCTAGTAAGAATTATCTCAGGATTATTGGAGAGGAATTCTTTGGTTTTGGAAATGAGTTTGAAAAATTCCGAATTGGGAACAGAATGACTGGAAAAAGATTTTAATTTGAATTTTTTGTACATATTGGACAATTGCTGACGTTGAGGTGAGTTTATTTTGAATAATTTATTTGAATAATTTAAACCATGATTTATTATAATTTTTCTGTTTAAATCATGTTTCGATTTTCAATCCTAACAACTCGTCCAAACGTAGCATCTTCCTGATGAGGAAGCCTCTCGCCTCAACCTCAGCTGCGTCTTCTCACTGTATTTACTGAAGATGGTTCGAAGGATGAGTCAAAAGGTCTAATAAATTATGTAAATTTAAAACTCTTAGAAATTACATTTTATTGCGCACTACTTACCGCGCTTGACTTGTATTTGCCGTCTTTACATTATCATTATTAACAATTAGTTTTTCGATTATAATGATTAAAGTATTGGAGTTAAAGTATTATATGTACTATAGGATCTTATTTGTAGAGGTTTTCATGAGCTTCGTTTTCTGTTTGACAACTTCTTAGTAAAATAAATATTTAGAAAATATGATAGATGTGTAACGTACGGATACCTAATTATATCTCCCTCGATTGATTATCAATCGGTGCTTTTATACTAGAGTGATTGCCGTTGCTTAGCGAAAAAACTATAGTTTTTTCAGGGGGAAAAGAGTTAATATACATGCTAGTGAGCATCAATAATTATTAAATTAATTTTAATTTAATCAAAGTGATATTACTAACTCTTATTCGATTATAACTGTGTTACATGACCGAAAATAATGGCGCGCAGTTTGGTTGAATCTGAGAAAGTATATAAAATTACACGAATACATAAAAGCACTAAGATCCAGCTACGACCAAAGAGGCTTTCTTGTTTAGATTGTATGTTACACGTATCGGTTTTAAAATTATGTTTATGGATAGCCACATTACAATCACTCTACCGATTATGCAGTGCATTAGATTTTGATAAATCACGCCCTAAATAATAAATATTTCATTACTTTGAGTCTAGAATCTGTCAAACAACACTCTGACAAATGTAATCGTTCATGTTTTAATAGAAAATATTAATTATAAACAAAGTTATTTAATGAAATGAAAATGGGTGCCATATTATCCTCTTTTCCTCTACTCTTTAGTTAGGTAGTTGCAAAAAGTTACTATTCAGAAATATTCATCAATAGTTATTATTGAAGTATTGCTCAGTTATATAGTCAGGAATAGTTACTATTCAGAACTATTCACCAATAGCTAGTCGTAGTTACTATTCAATTACTATTCATGCACGTATAGTTACTAATAGTTACTGTTCAATTTACTATTGCAATTATTATTTACTATTAAAACTGAATAGTAACTATAAAAGTCTGAATAGTTTTCAATAGTTTCTTTCCGGTAATAAATATAAACTTTATAGATATTTTTCATAAAGTATTAAATTAATAATCCCATAGAATATCAACAGTAAATAATTCAAATATATTTACAATAAACATTAATTAATGTTTATGCTTAAATAATTTATAGTGATTTCGGCTGGGGCACACCAATTGCACATTTCAGAATCCAGATAGTTATCTGTCCATTAGTAAACTTTTTGTCTATCACTAATAATACTTTTATCGACAGTCTTAGAGCAAATATAATGTAATCTAATTTTGATGAATTTTTTAATTGTAGCTTTGATAAAATAAATTGAATAAGATTCTAAAGTGTTTTGATTGTTATTGTGGTCTATTAAACTTGAAGAAAGTGAATAAAGAAAAGCCATAATGCTCTTCTCTATCTTTTTGTAATTTGTTGACAATATGAAATAGTTATAGATACGTATAATTTTAAATTAATTTTTTTTGCTTTAGATAAATGTTGTATCAACACACGCATATGTCAATAGTATCAACAAAGAAAATATTTTTTCAAATTAATAAAAATAAAGTACTAATATAATGTTTAACTTGTGGAAACTAATTTTTATATTTTGTTTCAATACTTTCTGAAATTTATTTTTATATTTATTTGAAGAATTTGTCATAAAACATCCTGGTACTATAGTAGTAAGGCTAGGCCGGTTCAAAGCCAGGGGGCAATGAGGGGGGCTGAGGGGCGAGGGGGGAATGTAGCCGCGGGGGGTACCTGCGGTACGTACCGCGGAGTGGGTGATGATCCGCGAGGTCTGACATGGGAGGTGGGTGGTGACCCGCGAGACCTAACTTGGGAGGTGGGGGTCAGCCCGCTGAACTGACCCGCGCGTGGGAGTCAGCCCGCGGTCCTACCCAGGTGGGAGGGAATGATACAGGGAGTGGGTGGTGATCCTCAAGATGCAGTGGGTGGTGTCACCCACTGATCTAGAGGTGGGATTGAAAGGTGGGGGTAAGTCGCGCGGCAGAGCGGTATGTACCACCGAGGATGATGTTGGGGAGAGAGAGGAATCCCATGGCTTTGAACCGGCGTGTATTTTTTAAAAAATACCATGGCGGTTCTCCGCGGCGATATCGGCGGCGATTTCCGCGGCGATTTCCGCGGCGGTTTTCCGCGGCGATTTCCGCGGGGCCCGCCGCAGCCCGCGCGCAATTTCCGCGGGTCCCGCCGCCACCCGCGGGCAATTTTCGCGGGGCCCGCCGCCGCCGCCGCCGCCGCCGCCCGCGCCCGCCGCCCGCCGCCCGCCGCCCGCGCCCGCTGCCGCTAGCGCGCGAAATCGGCGGACAGAGAAAAAATAAAAATTTCTTTAAAAAGAAACTTACCGCTGCAGCCGCCGTCGCCGCGGATATCGCCGCGGAGAACCGCCGCGGCCACCGCCACCGCCACCACCACCGCCACCACCACCACCACCACCACCACCACCACCACCACCACCGCCACACTGTTAGTGTATTTGTTCAATATTCGTTCGGTACTATGCGTACCGAACGATGCCCCGTTGTGGTGTCCACCACAACAATGTAGTTTCTGTAATAAACTACACGTTGTCCGCTTGTGGTGTCCACCACAACGATAAGCGGGACGAATTCCCGCTCTTCCTCCGCGCGACGATCCATTTTTTTTTTTCGCGACACGATCGTACGCTTTTTAATTGCGCGACGGTATAATTGCGACTGACGAAGGGCTCGCTCAGCGAGAGCATCCTCCGTCGCATCGCGTATTTTGACGGCGGCTAATCACAAAGGTATACGATTACATCGAAGACAAACGATATATGATTACATTGTAGGTGAAGCAAACGCCGCTACTCTATGCTTGCAATTATATTATATTATATTATATTATATTAATTGTTTTATTTTTTTCTACCTAATTTTCGTTATTCTTCCTGCATCCACTTGGAAGACAGTATTCCACTACGTATAACTGTTCAAGTCTCGTAATTTTCTAGCCTTCCGTTCGAGAGATACAGAATATTCTTTATGCAAGTTATATTTGCCGATGCAGCTCTCAGGCCTTGCCGCGTATTTTGACGGCGGCTAATCGCAAAGGTATCAAATTACATCGAAGACGAATCGTACGATGTATCAGTAGCCTTGAACACGTATGAACAGGTTCGCACACGCCGCTGCAAATATGCGCGCAAGTCTCTCTCTGCTCGATCGAGATTTCTAATGTAGAGTGTCACACACTGATGCAAATGTATATGAATAATCTATGGGATCTTCTAGTGGTGGTGGGGGATAGATCTTTCATGCCCCCGCTAGATGATGCAATTTTTCGTCAGACAAAAGAACGTATAATAGATATGTAATTAGCGCTCGGACATCAGTAGATGTCTTTGAAGCGTATCGAATCTATCATCGGCGGCCAAAGAAATTTCGCTGGATCCAGTTGATCAGTGGCCGGAAATAATAATGCGCTTTTTGGAAGTTTACATCAAGAACGCGTTCTGCACATACTGTAATTCGTGTAAATAAAAAATTTGCGAGTGCTCCGAGACATCATATAGTACGTGCTAATAATTGAAAATGGAGAACATTGAACGCGAACTGCTCGAGCAATGCTCGCAGATCGCTACTCAAGAGGAGTGTCGTGCATGGGTGGAACGTTGCGAAGAGTGCCTCGCACATCTCGAAGAATGTTGTAGCAGTGCCAAACGTCCTCGACTCACCGTTGGCTCCAGACAATCTATAGTGGCGAGAATCGCGCGACTCGCGGGTGCAAAAGCGCAATTAGAAAGACGTTTCGTGCACGTTGGAGGTGGTGCGCACGCTAGCACCAGTGGTAAAAGATCGCTCATCTGGCGCGAGATCGAGACCGCGTTTGAGTCACGTATTCTTACGGGTGCTGTCATAAACGCCGATTATATTGAACCACGACATTTCCTGGAAGACGCTAGTGATTTGGTGATCGAACAAGTGCGAGACGCTATCGCGAAACATGGAAATGTGAAGGTGAATACCGTATTCAACGGTGAATTTGTAAACATTCGTGACGACCGCGATAATAAAAGTCTCGCGACGAAGAACTATGAACTATACAGAGCGTCAAATTTGCGCGAATGGTACGAGCAACGTGTAATCGAAGTGATATTAGCGATGCTCGACGAGTTTCAAGAACGCGATAGCGGCTGGGCGTTACACCGAATCCAAAACCTGATGGTGAATATAAACAAGCTTAATCCCATGCACGCAGGATGTTACTTCAAATTGCCGCTGTCGGTAAGTGACAAGCGTGCAATAATTAATGTACATTCGAAGGACAATGCTTGCTTCGCGTGGTCCATGGTTGCTGCCCTGTACCCCGCCGAAAATCATGCAAACCGAGTGTCATCGTACCCGCATTATTCGACTGTGTTAAAGTTTGAAGACATTCAATTTCCAATAAAAGTAAAAGACATTGGAAAATTTGAACGTTTAAACGACGTGTCTGTGAATGTGTACACAACCGAATTGGACAAAAAAGAAAAGATAGAATACGTTGTGCCGTTACGACTGACCGAAGATAAGAAGGAGAAACATGTCAATCTCTTCTATGTGGAAAATGAACACGACGTCACCCACGGCCACTTTGCGTGGATTAAGAACCTGTCGCGACTGGTCAGCTCACAGATAAACAAAAAGGAACACAAGAAATTTATTTGCGATCGGTAAGTGTAATAATATAAAAAAAAAAAAACTTTCACACTTTTAATTATTGTTTAGTAAAAAATAATTTGTTTATTACAGATGCCTGCATTACTTCCACTCAGAGGAAAAGTTGCAGTTGCACGAAACGGAGTGCAAGAAAATAAATGACTGCGCCATCATACTACCGAGAGAAGACCAGAAATGGCTAGAATTCGACTCATACAACAACAAGGAGCGCGTACCATTTGTAATTTACGCTGATTTGGAGTGCGTATTGAAGAAGATGGAGAAGAACGAAACAGAGAACACGTCGAGTTTCGCGTATCAACACCACGAGGTATACAGCATAGCTTACTATGTTAAATGCTCGTACGACGATGCGTTATCGATGTATCGTTTTCGCCGCGATAAGGACTGCGTCGCGTGGTTCGCGAAAGAGTTAGAAAATCTTGCGCACGATATGAAAGCCCGAATATCCGCCAATGTTCCAATGGAACAATTAACTGTACAGCAGAAAGAGGCATATTTAAACGCGACAAATTGTCATATATGTGAAAAACCGTTTATATCAGATACGGGCCTTACCCGTAACGAGTGGCTTGATAATCGGCGGGTGCGTGATCACTGTCATTTGACCGGCAAGTATCGCGGTCCCGCCCATAATAAATGTAATTTAAATTATAAGAATACGTACGTTATTCCAGTCGTTTTTCACAATTTGAGCGGTTACGACGCGCATTTTATAATAAAAGAAATTTCTACCGCGTTCGAAGGCAAGATCGACCTACTACCGATTAATAAAGAAAAATATATTTCGTTCACTAAACACATCGCAGCTACCGGTGTAGGAACAAAATCGGGCGAAGTACGAAATTGTATACGATTTCGATTCATCGACTCATATAAATTCCTAAGTGCGAGTCTCGAAAAATTGGCGTCGTTTCTAAGTATTGAACAATTAAACATTACTCGTTCCGAATTTTCCACGTTGTCAAACGAGGATTTCGAACTCCTCACGCGCAAAGGCGTTTTTCCGTACGAGTACGTTGATGATGCCGAAAAGCTTTTAGAAACGCGTTTACCACCGCGCGAATCTTTCTACAGTTCACTGAGCGGACAGACGGTATCAGAGCATGATTACGCTCATGCCGAGAACGTATGGCAACGGTTCGCAATTGAAACGCTGGGCGAATACAGCGATTTATATTTGAAAACAGATGTCTTATTATTAGCCGACATTTTCGAAAACTTTCGCGACAAAAGCATGCAGAGTTACGGTTTGGATCCCGCGCATTACTATACATTGCCAGGCTACACGTGGGATGCAATGTTGAAGAAAACGGGTATAAGATTCGAGTTGCTTACGGACATAGAAATGCTACTTTACGTGGAACGTGGAATTCGTGGCGGTTTAAGCCAGTGTTCGGGCAGATATGCGAAGGCTAATAATAAGTACATGAAATCGTACGATCCGTCAAAACCGTCGACTTATTTGATGTATAATGATGTGAATAATCTGTATGGGTGGGCAATGTGTCAACCGTTGCCATACGGTGAATTTAAATGGGTCGAAAACGTTGACAATTTCGATGTAAACGCGATCGCATTTGACTCGGACACCGGATATATACTGGAAGTCGACCTTGCATATGAGAATCAGCTGCACGATCGACACAGTGACTTACCGTTTTGTCCTTCAAGCGATAAGCCTCCAGGGTCAAGGCAGAAGAAATTACTAGCGACAGTGCATGATAAAAAGCGTTACGTCATCCACTACCGCAATCTTCAACAGTGCACGCGTCACGGACTTCGAATCGTAAAGATACATCGCGTACTTCAATTCGTTCAATCCACCTGGCTCCGTGATTATATAGAATTAAATACAGAGTTTCGAACGAACGCGAAAAATGATTTCGAGAAAAATTTATACAAATTAATGAATAATGCAGTTTTCGGTAAAACCATGGAAAATGTACGTAATCACGTTAATATAAAATTAGTAACGCAATGGGAAGGCCGTTACGGGGCAGAGGCCATGATTGCTGCTCCGAATTTTCATAGTCGCAGCGTTTTCGCAGAAAATCTGGTTGCCATAGAAATGCGTAAACTATCGGTAAAATTTAACAAACCAATATATGTCGGTATGTGTATTCTCGACATTTCGAAAATCTGCCTTTACGAATTTCACTATGATTATATGCTGCCATTGTATAAAGATAAATGTAAGATACTCTATACAGACACAGACAGCCTCATCTATGTCATTGAGTGTGACAATGTGTACATGGATATGAAACGTGATATCGCGAGATACGACACGAGCGATTATCCCGCCGACAATGAATATAATATGCCTCTTGCGAATAAGAAGGTTCCAGGGCTAATGAAAGACGAGAATTGCGGCAAGATTATGACCGAATTTGTAGGGCTAAGAGCAAAAATGTATGCGGTGAAAGTAGAAGGGAAAAAAGATACAAAAAAGGCGAAAGGTGTAAAGAATAGCGTTGTAGAACGAACTATAACGTTTGAAGATTATACGCGTTGCTTGCACGACGGGATAGAAATGACTCGTCAGCAAGCGTGTATACGTTCGAAGCTCCATGATGTACACACAATCAAAGAGAAAAAGATTGCTCTCAGCCCGTTCGATGACAAGCGTTACATCTTGCCTGATTCTACTGAAACATTGCCTTGGGGACATTGGCGTATGACATCGTAACACAGTTTTTATACTCTTTAATACTTTATTTATAACATTGCGTATTACTATAAGACAATTAATGCGATGCTTATTACTAATTTAAGTTGATTCTGCGTGACTCATTAAACAATATATAACAATGTAAGTTGATAATACTTCGTGACTCAATATTATTGTAACAATAAAAGGTGATACTTTTGTGTGACTTATTGTAAAAACAAAAATAAAAAAAAAAATGAAGGGTGACAATTTTGCGTGACTTATTATTGTAATAACATTTAATGTAGATTAATTTTTGCGTGACTTAGTACGAGTATATTCTTTCCGCTCTTTTGTATATGTTTGTGTATTTTTCTTACAAATATATGCGTGTATAAAATCAAACAACGTCTCTTTTATTTATCCACGAATTATGCAATCCATCGAATCCCAGCCATTTCACGTAGACTCTATCTCCTTTCTTCCTCCGAATTTTCTCGACAAGGAAAACGTCCGGTTACTTCGCTTGATGTAATTCATGTTCATAGAAAGCGCCCGCGATGCTTTTTCCACGATAATCTTCGAAGAGGTGACAGTTAATGCGATGCTTATTACTAATTTAAGTCGATTTTGCATTACAATGTTTATTACAAATATATGCGTGTATTACAAAATATATATGTATATAAATCAAATAACGTCTCTTTTATTTATCCACGAATTATGCGATCCATCAAATCCCAGCCATTTAACGTAGACTTTATTTCCTTTTTTCCTCAAAATTTTCTCGATAAGGAAAATGTCCGGATACTTCGCTTGCCATTGTACATAGTTCAAGAGCGATGCCAAAAACTGTTCAAACGAGCGACTGATGCAATACTGATCATTAAATGGTAATGTTTGCAGTTATTAATGTTGTATTGGAAACGTATAGATGGAGAGGGGAGGCTTCCCCCTCTTTTCAATAATTGCATCATCATCATCATCATCATCATCATCATCATCATCATCGTTATCGCTTGAACATGTGACTACACGTTTTTGCGTTCCGAAAACATACAAGAACGTTAAACGAAATATGAACAACCTATATGAAACATGAAAAAAAACGTTGGAGAAACGTCTGACGTACGTGAAACATGTATAAGAACGTTAAACGAAATGTGAACAACCTATATGAAACATGAAAAAAACGTTGGAGAAACGTCTGACGTATGTGAAACATGTATAAGAACGTTAAACGAAATATGAACAACCTATATGAAACATGAAAAAAACGTTGGAGAAACGTCTGACGTACGTGAAACATGTATAAGAACGTTTAACGAAATGTGAACAACTTATATGAAACATGAAAAAAAAACAGGTTGATTGTGTGTACATCGTGGAGCTTCGAACGTATACGCGTTCAAAATTTTCTCGATAAGGAAAACGTCCGGATACTTCGCTTGCCATTGTACATAGTTCAAGAGCGATGCCAAAAACTGTTCAAACGAGCGACAGATGCAATACTGATCGTTAAATGGTAATGTTTGCAGTTATTAATGTTGTATTGGAAACGTATAGATGGAGAGGGGAGGCTTCCCCCTCTTTTCAATAATTGCATCATCATCATCATCATCATCATCGTTATCGCTTGAACATGTGACTACACGTTTTTTGCGTTCCGAAAACATACAAGAACGTTAAACGAAATATGAACAACCTATATGAAACATGAAAAAAAAAAACGTTGGAGAAACGTCTGACGTACGTGAAACATGTATAAGAACGTTAAACGAAATGTGAACAACCTATATGAAACATGAAAAAAACGTTGGAGAAACGTCTGACGTATGTGAAACATGTATAAGAACGTTAAACGAAATATGAACAACCTATATGAAACATGAAAAAAACGTTGGAGAAACGTCTGACGTACGTGAAACATGTATAAGAACGTTAAACGAAATGTGAACAACCTATATGAAACATTAAAAAAACATGTTGATTGTGTGTACATCGTGGAGCTTCGAACGTATACGCGTATCCTATCGTGCAAGCAACGCGTATACGTTCGAAGCTCCACGATGTACACACAATCAACATGTTTTTTTAATGTTTCATATAGGTTGTTCACATTTCGTTTAACGTTCTTATACATGTTTCACGTACGTCAGACGTTTCTCCAACGTTTTTTTCATGTTTCATATAGGTTGTTCATATTTCGTTTAACGTTCTTATACATGTTTCACATACGTCAGACGTTTCTCCAACGTTTTTTTCATGTTTCATATAGGTTGTTCACATTTCGTTTAACGTTCTTATACATGTTTCACGTACGTCAGACGTTTCTCCAACGTTTTTTTTTTCATGTTTCATATAGGTTGTTCATATTTCGTTTAACGTTCTTGTATGTTTTCGGAACGCAAAAACGTGTAGTGACATGTTCAAGCGATAACGATGATGATGATGATGATGATGCAATTATTGAAAAGAGGGGGAAGCCTCCCCTCTCCATCTATACGTTTCCAATACAACATTAATAACTGCAAACATTACCATTTAACGATCAGTATTGCATCTGTCGCTCGTTTGAACAGTTTTTGGCATCGCTCTTGAACTATGTACAATGGCAAGCGAAGTATCCGGACGTTTTCCTTATCGAGAAAATTTTGAACGCGTATACGTTCGAAGCTCCACGATGTACACACAATCAACCTGTTTTTTTTTCATGTTTCATATAAGTTGTTCACATTTCGTTAAACGTTCTTATACATGTTTCACGTACGTCAGACGTTTCTCCAACGTTTTTTTCATGTTTCATATAGGTTGTTCATATTTCGTTTAACGTTCTTATACATGTTTCACATACGTCAGACGTTTCTCCAACGTTTTTTTCATGTTTCATATAGGTTGTTCACATTTCGTTTAACGTTCTTATACATGTTTCACGTACGTCAGACGTTTCTCCAACGTTTTTTTTCATGTTTCATATAGGTTGTTCATATTTCGTTTAACGTTCTTGTATGTTTTCGGAACGCAAAAACGTGTAGTCACATGTTCAAGCGATAACGATGATGATGATGATGATGATGATGATGATGATGATGATGCAATTATTGAAAAGAGGGGGAAGCCTCCCCTCTCCATCTATACGTTTCCAATACAACATTAATAACTGCAAACATTACCATTTAATGATCAGTATTGCATCAGTCGCTCGTTTGAACAGTTTTTGGCATCGCTCTTGAACTATGTACAATGGCAAGCGAAGTATCCGGACATTTTCCTTATCGAGAAAATTTTGAGGAAAAAAGGAAATAAAGTCTACGTTAAATGGCTGGGATTTGATGGATCGCATAATTCGTGGATAAATAAAAGAGACGTTATTTGATTTATATACATATATATTTTGTAATACACGCATATATTTGTAATAAACATTGTAATGCAAAATCGACTTAAATTAGTAATAAGCATCGCATTAACTGTCACCTCTTCGAAGATTATCGTGGAAAAAGCATCGCGGGCGCTTTCTATGAACATGAATTACATCAAGCGAAGTAACCGGACGTTTTCCTTGTCGAGAAAATTCGGAGGAAGAAAGGAGATAGAGTCTACGTGAAATGGCTGGGATTCGATGGATTGCATAATTCGTGGATAAATAAAAGAGACGTTGTTTGATTTTATACACGCATATATTTGTAAGAAAAATACACAAACATATACAAAAGAGCGGAAAGAATATACTCGTACTAAGTCACGCAAAAATTAATCTACATTAAATGTTATTACAATAATAAGTCACGCAAAATTGTCACCCTTCATTTTTTTTTTATTTTTTTTTTTACAATAAGTCACACAAAAGTATCACCTTTTATTGTTACAATAATATTGAGTCACGAAGTATTATCAACTTACATTGTTATATATTGTTTAATGAGTCACGCAGAATCAACTTAAATTAGTAATAAGCATCGCATTAATTGTCTTATAGTAATACGCAATGTTATAAATAAAGTATTAAAGAGTATAAAAACTGTGTTACGATGTCATACGCCAATGTCCCCAAGGCAATGTTTCAGTAGAATCAGGCAAGATGTAACGCTTGTCATCGAACGGGCTGAGAGCAATCTTTTTCTCTTTGATTGTGTGTACATCATGGAGCTTCGAACGTATACACGCTTGCTGACGAGTCATTTCTATCCCGTCGTGCAAGCAACGCGTATAATCTTCAAACGTTATAGTTCGTTCTACAACGCTATTCTTTACACCTTTCGCCTTTTTTGTATCTTTTTTCCCTTCTACTTTCACCGCATACATTTTTGCTCTTAGCCCTACAAATTCGGTCATAATCTTGCCGCAATTCTCGTCTTTCATTAGCCCTGGAACCTTCTTATTCGCAAGAGGCATATTATATTCATTGTCGGCGGGATAATCGCTCGTGTCGTATCTCGCGATATCACGTTTCATATCCATGTACACATTGTCACACTCAATGACATAGATGAGGCTGTCTGTGTCTGTATAGAGTATCTTACATTTATCTTTATACAATGGCAGCATATAATCATAGTGAAATTCGTAAAGGCAGATTTTCGAAATGTCGAGAATACACATACCGACATATATTGGTTTGTTAAATTTTACCGATAGTTTACGCATTTCTATGGCAACCAGATTTTCTGCGAAAACGCTGCGACTATGAAAATTCGGAGCAGCAATCATGGCCTCTGCCCCGTAACGGCCTTCCCATTGCGTTACTAATTTTATATTAACGTGATTACGTACATTTTCCATGGTTTTACCGAAAACTGCATTATTCATTAATTTGTATAAATTTTTCTCGAAATCATTTTTCGCGTTCGTTCGAAACTCTGTATTTAATTCTATATAATCACGGAGCCAGGTGGATTGAACGAATTGAAGTACGCGATGTATCTTTACGATTCGAAGTCCGTGACGCGTGCACTGTTGAAGATTGCGGTAGTGGATGACGTAACGCTTTTTATCATGCACTGTCGCTAGTAATTTCTTCTGCCTTGACCCTGGAGGCTTATCGCTTGAAGGACAAAACGGTAAGTCACTGTGTCGATCGTGCAGCTGATTCTCATATGCAAGGTCGACTTCCAGTATATATCCGGTGTCCGAGTCAAATGCGATCGCGTTTACATCGAAATTGTCAACGTTTTCGACCCATTTAAATTCACCGTATGGCAACGGTTGACACATTGCCCACCCATACAGATTATTCACATCATTATACATCAAATAAGTCGACGGTTTTGACGGATCGTACGATTTCATGTACTTATTATTAGCCTTCGCATATCTGCCCGAACACTGGCTTAAACCGCCACGAATTCCACGTTCCACGTAAAGTAGCATTTCTATGTCCGTAAGCAACTCGAATCTTATACCCGTTTTCTTCAACATTGCATCCCACGTGTAGCCTGGCAATGTATAGTAATGCGCGGGATCCAAACCGTAACTCTGCATGCTTTTGTCGCGAAAGTTTTCGAAAATGTCGGCTAATAATAAGACATCTGTTTTCAAATATAAATCGCTGTATTCGCCCAGCGTTTCAATTGCGAACCGTTGCCATACGTTCTCGGCATGAGCGTAATCATGCTCTGATACCGTCTGTCCGCTCAGTGAACTGTAGAAAGATTCGCGCGGTGGTAAACGCGTTTCTAAAAGCTTTTCGGCATCATCAACGTACTCGTACGGAAAAACGCCTTTGCGCGTGAGGAGTTCGAAATCCTCGTTTGACAACGTGGAAAATTCGGAACGAGTAATGTTTAATTGTTCAATACTTAGAAACGACGCCAATTTTTCGAGACTCGCACTTAGGAATTTATATGAGTCGATGAATCGAAATCGTATACAATTTCGTACTTCGCCCGATTTTGTTCCTACACCGGTAGCTGCGATGTGTTTAGTGAACGAAATATATTTTTCTTTATTAATCGGTAGTAGGTCGATCTTGCCTTCGAACGCGGTAGAAATTTCTTTTATTATAAAATGCGCGTCGTAACCGCTCAAATTGTGAAAAACGACTGGAATAACGTACGTATTCTTATAATTTAAATTACATTTATTATGGGCGGGACCGCGATACTTGCCGGTCAAATGACAGTGATCACGCACCCGCCGATTATCAAGCCACTCGTTACGGGTAAGGCCCGTATCTGATATAAACGGTTTTTCACATATATGACAATTTGTCGCGTTTAAATATGCCTCTTTCTGCTGTACAGTTAATTGTTCCATTGGAACATTGGCGGATATTCGGGCTTTCATATCGTGCGCAAGATTTTCTAACTCTTTCGCGAACCACGCGACGCAGTCCTTATCGCGGCGAAAACGATACATCGATAACGCATCGTCGTACGAGCATTTAACATAGTAAGCTATGCTGTATACCTCGTGGTGTTGATACGCGAAACTCGACGTGTTCTCTGTTTCGTTCTTCTCCATCTTCTTCAATACGCACTCCAAATCAGCGTAAATTACAAATGGTACGCGCTCCTTGTTGTTGTATGAGTCGAATTCTAGCCATTTCTGGTCTTCTCTCGGTAGTATGATGGCGCAGTCATTTATTTTCTTGCACTCCGTTTCGTGCAACTGCAACTTTTCCTCTGAGTGGAAGTAATGCAGGCATCTGTAATAAACAAATTATTTTTTACTAAACAATAATTAAAAGTGTGAAAGTTTTTTTTTTTTTATATTATTACACTTACCGATCGCAAATAAATTTCTTGTGTTCCTTTTTGTTTATCTGTGAGCTGACCAGTCGCGACAGGTTCTTAATCCACGCAAAGTGGCCGTGGGTGACGTCGTGTTCATTTTCCACATAGAAGAGATTGACATGTTTCTCCTTCTTATCTTCGGTCAGTCGTAACGGCACAACGTATTCTATCTTTTCTTTTTTGTCCAATTCGGTTGTGTACACATTCACAGACACGTCGTTTAAACGTTCAAATTTTCCAATGTCTTTTACTTTTATTGGAAATTGAATGTCTTCAAACTTTAACACAGTCGAATAATGCGGGTACGATGACACTCGGTTTGCATGATTTTCGGCGGGGTACAGGGCAGCAACCATGGACCACGCGAAGCAAGCATTGTCCTTCGAATGTACATTAATTATTGCACGCTTGTCACTTACCGACAGCGGCAATTTGAAGTAACATCCTGCGTGCATGGGATTAAGCTTGTTTATATTCACCATCAGGTTTTGGATTCGGTGTAACGCCCAGCCGCTATCGCGTTCTTGAAACTCGTCGAGCATCGCTAATATCACTTCGATTACACGTTGCTCGTACCATTCGCGCAAATTTGACGCTCTGTATAGTTCATAGTTCTTCGTCGCGAGACTTTTATTATCGCGGTCGTCACGAATGTTTACAAATTCACCGTTGAATACGGTATTCACCTTCACATTTCCATGTTTCGCGATAGCGTCTCGCACTTGTTCGATCACCAAATCACTAGCGTCTTCCAGGAAATGTCGTGGTTCAATATAATCGGCGTTTATGACAGCACCCGTAAGAATACGTGACTCAAACGCGGTCTCGATCTCGCGCCAGATGAGCGATCTTTTACCACTGGTGCTAGCGTGCGCACCACCTCCAACGTGCACGAAACGTCTTTCTAATTGCGCTTTTGCACCCGCGAGTCGCGCGATTCTCGCCACTATAGATTGTCTGGAGCCAACGGTGAGTCGAGGACGTTTGGCACTGCTACAACATTCTTCGAGATGTGCGAGGCACTCTTCGCAACGTTCCACCCATGCACGACACTCCTCTTGAGTAGCGATCTGCGAGCATTGCTCGAGCAGTTCGCGTTCAATGTTCTCCATTTTCAATTATTAGCACGTACTATATGATGTCTCGGAGCACTCGCAAATTTTTTATTTACACGAATTACAGTATGTGCAGAACGCGTTCTTGATGTAAACTTCCAAAAAGCGCATTATTATTTCCGGCCACTGATCAACTGGATCCAGCGAAATTTCTTTGGCCGCCGATGATAGATTCGATACGCTTCAAAGACATCTACTGATGTCCGAGCGCTAATTACATATCTATTATACGTTCTTTTGTCTGACGAAAAATTGCATCATCTAGCGGGGGCATGAAAGATCTATCCCCCACCACCACTAGAAGATCCCATAGATTATTCATATACATTTGCATCAGTGTGTGACACTCTACATTAGAAATCTCGATCGAGCAGAGAGAGACTTGCGCGCATATTTGCAGCGGCGTGTGCGAACCTGTTCATACGTGTTCAAGGCTACTGATACATCGTACGATTCGTCTTCGATGTAATTTGATACCTTTGCGATTAGCCGCCGTCAAAATACGCGGCAAGGCCTGAGAGCTGCATCGGCAAATATAACTTGCATAAAGAATATTCTGTATCTCTCGAACGGAAGGCTAGAAAATTACGAGACTTGAACAGTTATACGTAGTGGAATACTGTCTTCCAAGTGGATGCAGGAAGAATAACGAAAATTAGGTAGAAAAAAATAAAACAATTAATATAATATAATATAATATAATATAATTGCAAGCATAGAGTAGCGGCGTTTGCTTCACCTACAATGTAATCATATATCGTTTGTCTTCGATGTAATCGTATACCTTTGTGATTAGCCGCCGTCAAAATACGCGATGCGACGGAGGATGCTCTCGCTGAGCGAGCCCTTCGTCAGTCGCAATTATACCGTCGCGGAATTAAAAAGCGTACGATCGTGTCGCGAAAAAAAAAATGGATCGTCGCGCGGAGGAAGAGCGGGAATTCGTCCCGCTTATCGTTGTGGTGGACACCACAAGCGGACAACGTGTAGTTTATTACAGAAACTACATTGTTGTGGTGGACACCACAACGGGGCATCGTTCGGTACGCATAGTACCGAACGAATATTGAACAAATACACTAACAGTGTGGCGGTGGTGGTGGTGGTGGTGGTGGTGGTGGTGGTGGTGGTGGCGGTGGTGGTGGCGGTGGCGGTGGCCGCGGCGGTTCTCCGCGGCGATATCCGCGGCGACGGCGGCTGCAGCGGTAAGTTTCTTTTTAAAGAAATTTTTATTTTTTCTCTGTCCGCCGAATTCGCGCGCTAGCGGCAGCGGGCGCGGGCGGCGGGCGCGGCGGCGGCGCGGGCGGCGGCGGCGGCGGCGGCGGGCCCCGCGAAAATTGCCCGCGGGTGGCGGCGGGACCCGCGGAAATTGCGCGCGGGCTGCGGCGGGCCCCGCGGAAATCGCCGCGGAAAACCGCCGCGGAAATCGCCGCGGAAATCGCCGCCGATATCGCCGCGGAGAACCGCCATGGTATTTTTTAAAAAATACACGCCGGTTCAAAGCCATGGGATTCCTCTCTCTCCCCAACATCATCCTCGGTGGTACATACCGCTCTGCCGCGCGACTTACCCCCACCTTTCAATCCCACCTCTAGATCAGTGGGTGACACCACCCACTGCATCTTGAGGATCACCACCCACTCCCTGTATCATTCCCTCCCACCTGGGTAGGACCGCGGGCTGACTCCCACGCGCGGGTCAGTTCAGCGGGCTGACCCCCACCTCCCAAGTTAGGTCTCGCGGGTCACCACCCACCTCCCATGTCAGACCTCGCGGATCATCACCCACTCCGCGGTACGTACCGCAGGTACCCCCCGCGGCTACATTCCCCCCTCGCCCCTCAGCCCCCCTCATTGCCCCATGGCTTTGAACCGGCCTAGCCTTACTACTCCTGGTACTATGCATTTTACCATTTTTATTTTTAATGAATAAATTAATAGTTTGAGTATTTAACCTCATTTTCTAGCTGTCACACTAAAACATAACAAGATGTCACTGACGTACATTTATGTATAAGTTCTTTGAAATCAATGTGGCGGAAAACGGTTTCCCTGCCAGAGAGAAAACTTCCTCTTGTCTAAAGTTGGACTTTATGCTCCGTCCCTTCATTCCTAACAAGGGAAAGCTCCGAGGTGTCTCCCTCCAATTTTGACGAGTCTTTAATATGTCGTAGTACAGATAAAAATAAAGGATACATATTTTTTTATACGTGCTTATACGCACTTTTAGGAGGTAAAACATCTCTTTAGAGAAAATCAGTTTTTTTTTATTCAAAGCATATCTCGTCGAAACTATAGAAGATAGAAAAAAATGTTCTAAGTGAAAGTTGAATGCGACTTGAGGAATATTTTATAACATGATAAAGAGAGTTAAAAAAAATTCTTTTATACTTTCTCCCACTACTTAACTGTTTCTTTTTTCATTTTTATTTCTTTTTATAAGCAAAATAAAGCTTATTTTATTATAAATGCAACGATGTATAAATAAAGTTATGTTCCGACATTTTCCAAAAATAATTAAAAACGTCTCTACACGCATGGTACAAATTATCATCTATTTTAATTTTAAATTAAAATATAGCAGAACGAAGTATAAAATATTTTATAAATTAATAGTTTTTGTGTAATTCTACCTTACTACTTTCATATACATAATAATTAGAAGAATGACGTTATGTATAATGAAGTGTTACGTCCGAGCTCCACGATTCTTTTCCTTCACTCGTACTGTCGGTAGAAAATCTCGGGATGGCTCGACGCGCTCGATGCAAAACACGCGTAGGCTTTCGTACTGAAATTCGCACCGGAAGCCTACGACGGGTACTATGCAGCGAGCGCAGCGAAAAGTGCAGCGATATGAAAAGCTGTTATATCAGATACCATGCTAAAGTAAATACTTCTCATTCGCACACGCCCGCAACTTTGGAGATTAACTCGTTGTCGGCAAATGTCGGCACGGGGTCTCGAAACTTGCAACGGTCCGATGCGAAGATTTCGCACTGGCTAGCGAGGGCAATGAGGTTTCAATGTGACAGGTAATCACGCAAACTGTCATATTGGACCAAACACTTCTCACTTGCAAAATCATAAATTTAGCGATCGACGTGATCCATCCGGGAATTAGTTTTGTCGCCAAGACCATATATGGAAGTCGTGACCCAAATATCTTACTCCCATCTCTTGATGACACCGACACCTTTCGTCCAATCATAATGTGATTAGACAGACTAAAAAGATCCTGATTGGATTTGGCCGAGCTGATGGGGGATCAAAAAGTTTTTGATTCACCCACTCTTTTTGATATAAAAAGGGCTGCACAGAGCCCGGAGCAGGACTTATTACTCATTTTCCTGCGTATCAGTTTTGTTACACTACCTAGTGATCACGCATAGACTCTAATCTTGTTTGCGAGTCTCTGACGAGTTATCAAGAGACCAAGCTCGATAACAGATCTTTTGTGTCGCCAGCCTATTTGAGTCAATAAGATTATCTTTTAAGACCAATTCGACAATTGAAAAGTAAGTAACCAAATTACCCAACCAGAATAGGCCCCTTCTCTTTTTCTTATCTGGATTACCTGATGTAATTGACTACCATCCTCTTTCTTTTTTCCCTTTTTATAATTAATCCTTTATACGGTTTTAACCCTTTTCGGGTCCGATTGAGCTCTGGTGTCAACCCGCCTCAAGGAACTTAATCCGTTATTCCGCTTTAACCCTTTTCGGGTCTGATTGAGCTCTGGTATCGATTCGACTCAAGGGACTCCACTTCCTTTTTCCTTTTAATCGACTTGATCATATCCATTTTACAATCCGGTTAAAACTCGTTTCCTCTCTCTCACGGGTCCCCTTCCTCATTATATTCCACAATAATGTCTATCTGTTCTATTTATTTCTTAGGGAAGTGAAGAGAGAGAGCGAGAGAGAGAGAGAGAGAGAGAGAAACGGTGGCTTTATCCTAGGACGCCGTTAATTAAAATCGCGTTAATTATAGTGAAAGGTCAGCGAGGCGCACACCTACGTAAAAACAAACCTTGGGTCGCCGCGAAGCGTCGACGGAATCACCGGAACAGGCAAATAAGCAGGCAACCCATCCAACGTCTAGAACTACCTCAAAATTCAGCTTCTCCTCCCCCTCTTTCTCCTTCTCACTCCCCTATATCGCACCCATGTTCCAGTCCTGTATCATCTTTAAGATCATTTTCCGCATGCAAATCCCCTATTTTGACTCCCCTAAAAGGCCTTTCGAGCATTCTCAGGGATTGACCCCTTTCCCTACTATTTTCCTTCGAACACTTTCCCCTCTTGATTTCTTCTACCGAAACCTCGATTTCCCGGTCAGAAGACCGCCTGAAGATTCCTACTTCCCTCCCCTTGATTTTCTTTCCGAACCTGGACCTTCCTTTTTTCCTCTTACCCCGAAGAAGCGGAGAATTTTGTAAATAGTATCGATGTAGAAATACTCGACAAAATAGCTGAGATATTTGAGTCATTTCAACCAGAACCGCACGCACGTAAATTTTTATAGAATTTAGTTAATAAGTTAATTTCAATGTCGTCAATTACAATTTAAGTTTTTATAATTAAATTTTTTCTTTATATTAAAATTTCCTTCATTTTCCGTAAAACTTTTATTCAATTACTCACATCTATTAGAATAGAAATGTTAATTTTTCCTAACCAGTTTATATTACTTCCATAAGCACTGTAGCTAATTTATTTTTATTTCTTTTACTATATTAGAATAAAATGTAATTTTTATCTTTAATCATTCTTACTTAATCTATTATGGCCACCTTCACTTCCTCGTTCTTAAAAAGAGTAGCACTAGGTCCGATCCCGTGTAAAAGCGATTTGATTCGCTTACACAAAATAAGGACCAGACGAACGTGCGAGTTCGAGTAAGCGTCATAGGGTCGTTGTAACACCGACCTTTAAATCGATCTCACTTGCTACATTCGACTCGACGCACACGTCCTGTAACTTGTGTGTTCGGTTCGTTCCGTCCTACTCTAAACCTCTCCATAGTTTTTCGTAACATAAATTAACGTTGAGACTCACTCGAGGACTGTAGACGTAACAGAAGTATATAGTTCCTTTTTTTTTTTAAAGAAATGGCGATGACTTTTATAATCTGCACAATTAAAAATTTTATAATCTAAATTTGATACATGTATGAGAAATGTATTACTTACTGTAGATGCGGCTGTACTTCTTAAATGTATGTTGGGCAGACTGGTCGGTTTTACACGCTCGTTGTGAGAATGTCGTGGACAGCTCGCTGAACGCATAATGATCTTACGACCATCGGAAGATGGATTGACATCAGTTTCCAGTTCCATGTCAAATCGACCCTCTTGATAATAATTCATTGCAGATTTATTACGCGCGGCATTGAATAGTTTGTAATTCATCTGTAACACGATTAATAATCATTTATTTGTACGTCACTTGGGCGCAATTTTGTAATACATGTTCGACAAAAAGTTCACGCTACTACGTATAGTTATGCTATTGGAGTGTAATGTATAGTTTGTCACAATAACGTCAGTAACTATTTGTGAGATATGGTTAATGACACGTTAATTACTATTTGTCACGAGTTCACTAAATTTTACATAATTGTTTGAATTAATCATTATACCCGAGGACAGTGCTACATAATTTATTATACCATGAAATGTGGGTTGAGTTTAATGCTCGATATCTACATGACATTTGGAATGGAACACTAGTAGTCAGTGATCTGCATTTATGTCTTGGTTACGAAGTTAATGCGAGTATAGCACGTGCCATTGGATACTTTCAGCTATTCTACTATTAGATTCACATGCGCAATAATGCGATTTAATTAAGAATACATTTTAATTGTGAATAACACATTTTGAATTTTATCATGCGTTTTCATGTGTAATATAAATGCTATGAAACTTCTTTGTATTAGCTGCGTAAATTTTTGGGAAGCCTGGTTGTTATAATTGTTGAATAGTAATTGTTATTAGAAAAATTTAATGGGAGATATTTAGACGCTGTGTACATAAATTAATAAATTATATTATTTGATAAATTAATGTTATTCCAATATAAATGTGTATTCTTAAACACATAAGTAGGTCTGAGAGACCCCACATGAAGTTTCAAACGCTTGCTGTGTGAAGATGGAATGAGATAGAAGGTTCGGACTAGGATGTAAAAAAAGTTTGAAATCTCCTCTTTCGATATAGTTGGTCAATTTTTTTGGTCAACTAAAATTCAAATGGCACGACAGCAAAGTTTTGTTAGGGTCAATGCGACCCATATAATGTGTGAATGAAACTTTTTCTTTAATCTTATATAAAAATACTGGACAAAACATGTTGAAATAGGTCCGTTCGCGTATGTTACTCTGTCTGAAGTTAAAATACTATAGTGCCGTGGAAGAAAGGATTTTTGCGTAGGGTCCAAAATATATTATGAAATACATCAATTTTCAATTTTAGACAACTTGAGTTTATGAAAAATACCTCATATTCGCCTTGTTACGTAAGTATATTTTTTAATGGAAATAGCAGTGACACAATTTTTTTTGAAAGTATGACTCTTTAGCTTTAAAATGCTGTATTTAAAAATTCTTAAATTTTTTTATTGCGGAGATACGATTTTTTAAAGGAAAAGTGGATTTTTGAACAATTTCTAATTTTTGTTTAATGGCTTTTTTTATAACTTAACAATAAGTTATTTTTTGGCAATATCGATTATGCATTCACATTTCTGAGATTCTGAATTTTTATATAAAAAAAAGATTGTTGAAAAATGTTGATTAGAACTAAAGTTATAACTTCTCAAAGTTGAAAAAGTCTCCCAGACTCAAAAATGTGTTTTTGTATTTTACGGGATCGGTGTGTTTAAGGATTAAATATAAGCATTAAATAATTTAGTTCGATTTTACTTGTATTGAATAAAGTTATTATCAAATAAGGTTCGTTGTAGAATTATAGCATGTTTTGCAACAACTGCAACAACTTCTAGTGATTGCCATTTAAATGAAGTCCTTTGTTTCAAAAGTAAACCACTATCTCAAATTAGTAGCCTATTTCAAATTATTTGCTTTCACTCTACATATTTTAGGTAATGGAATGTATACGCTACGCACGTTTTTCTTTTTCGCATTCGCTAGAGTCTCTAGAAGTAAGAGTCTGGTCAATCTTGTCCTATTTTTAATTGGTTCGATAAAAAATGGCGGAACCAATGAGTGATAACTGAGTACGCGGAACAATTTAAAAGCAGAAGTGTAAAAAATAAATATAAGAATATATTTTGTTACAACCTAGCGAAGATAGGCAAATTATTCGCTTACAGAAGCGAAAATTAATCGTACATAGTGTCGAGCATTTCAATAACTTGAAGAATCAATTTAATGTACTTACTTATGACGAGTGGTTTGTATTTTCGATCAGGAAAATGAATTGGAAACAATATCATAAGCCGATAATTGAAATAAAAAAAAGATGATTGAAGAAGAATAAAAGAATTATAGGAAGAATTAATCACTAAATATGCAAAATACATAATAAGAATTTAATATTTATTAATAAAACGAAGAATTAAATACAAATAAAATACACAGTATGATTTATTGAACTATATTACATTAACAATATACAATAATACAAAACATACAATAATATTACATTAACCATTAAATTATTATGGACATTTAACAGACTCATATAAATAAACATTTAACATAAACATTCAATATATTGATAAATAATAAACGAAAATATATTCACTTTATGAAATGTAATATAATATGACATATCTTTCAATAAAATAAAATAATAATAAAATGTCTATTGAGTCAATAAGTGCATAGCTATAGTTTTGCTGTTTTTTAAAAAAACGGATTTATTTAATTGTCCTGGCTGACTTTTTCTTGGTTGAAATTTGATAAATTGAGTTGTTGTTTTATATAGTAACTATAGTAACTAACACGCCATTTTTAATCAAACTAGAAGATTGGCCAGACTCTTACTTCTAGGAATTCTAGCATTCTTGTGTCCCCAAATCATTTTTGACCTGAGCTGTTTCTTAGGTATGTATTTAAATGCGCCCTTTTAACGTCGTCTTATGATAGTGCTTTTAGGCTGATAGCGCTTCGCTTCTTTCCGTTTTTGTTCTATGGTCGACTTTATTTCCGCCTTTTTTCCTATATTCGCGACGGATAATTATGAAGGAGACGGTCTTCCTCGCTGATTTTGATGAAATTAGGCTTATTCAACGCGTTTTCACATGAAACTAACGAATCTGGCAGAAAAAAGTGTTGCTCTGCCACACAAACCGAGATATCAATCGTTAAAATTAGTAATTGTACAGATTAGAATACCAGTCATTATCTCGACGTAATGTAATGAACTCAGCACGCGCTGTGATAGAAATGTGCACAAAATTTAAAATATTTCTTTATTAATAATTACATCACTGCCATATTTACTACACTTAATAGTGCAATGTATATTTTATTCCAGCCCCCCTGTTAATTATAAAATAAATTATAAAAATGTTTAATAAAAAGTAAACATTGTGTTGGATTAAAAAAATTATTAGTTTTTGTGCAATGTAGATTTTTTTTATTAAGGCATGAAAACAATTTATTTTATAAAATTAATTAATTTAATTAATAGACACATCTCACTTACAAATAGAAAACTTGAAACGAGGTCTACAGATGTATTGCTCCCTCTACATAAGTTTGTGACTTTCCATGCGAAGAGAGGTCCATTTCATCCCCACTCCAACCTACCCCACACTCCGCGCGCGCGAGGACCACGTTTTAAGATTTTTATTTGTAAGTGGGATGTGTCTATTAATTAAATTAATTAATTTTATAAAATAAATTGTATTCATGCCTTAACAAAAAAATCTACGTTGCACAAAAACTAATAACTTTTTTAATCCAACATAATGTTCTGGCAAATACAAGAAAGTGTAGTAAATGTGGCAGTGATATAATTATTAATAAGCATTTCAAATTTCGTGCACGTTTCTATCATAGCGCATGCTCAGTTTATTACATTACGCCGAGATGACTGGTATTCTAACCTGTACAATCGTTAACTTTAACGATTGATATCTTGGTTTGCGTGACAGAGCAATATTTTTTTTCTGCGTTAGTTTCATGTGAAAACGCGTCGAGTAAGCCTAATTTCATCAAAATTGATGAAAAAGACCATCTTTTTCATAATTACCGAAAAAATTACTTTTGAATACACATATCATCAAATATAAAGAAGTTATTTAATTTTAAATAAAACCGTGAAAATGTGACTTTTATTAGTCTTATACTTAAGATTGAATGTCACGCAGAAATTGTCTGACAGTAACACGATGGTAATTTATAATTAATAAATTTGATAGAGAGAGAGAGAGAGAGAGAGAGAAAGAGAGAAAGAGAGAAAGGTGAGTGAGTGATTTGATAGGTAGTTAAATTATATTTGCACTGCTTTAATAGCTTTTACAATAATATTAAGCAAAGTTTGTCATCCATTTTTTCTTTTTTTGTAAAAAAAATAAAAAACTATAAATATTTAAATATAATATTTATTCATAAACATAATCTATAAATGACTGATTAATCCTTGCATTGGTACAGTTTTTCTACTAAACGGATTTTTATGAATATTTGCATTAATATATTTTTTGAATCATTAATTAAAAATTTAAAGTTAAATTTGCAAAAGTTAAAATTGCGAATTTAATATGGCGGACAATGTGAGAAATTATTTTCATTAAACTTATATTTTTGTATGATTTCTTGGTTGTTTATTATAAATCTGGGATTGAAATTAATATTTGTCTAAATTTACAAACTTCTAACTGTGTTAGTTTACGTACAATGCAATTAAATCGAAAAAAATCACGTTTCTTTTATTTTAATTTGTTTATAACTAAAAGTTTATTGCTTCATTGATTAAAATAACAATAGAAAATAATAGTTTAGGTTTTCAAAAGTATAAATTGTACCAATATCATTGATACAATTGTACATATTAGTAGCTAAATATAGAAGAAACATTAAAAGATTGAGGAGAAAAAAGTGAAATGTATTCATTTTACCATTCCAGTAAGAGGTAAAATGTATTGATTTAAGGAAATTAAAACTAATCCCGGCTCATTCTGATCAATTTATCTTACATAGTAAGAGAAATTATATTAAAAACCTTTGTTACAATAAAAATTAACTGATTGTAATAAATGTTATCTAAAATGTTATTTTCTACGATAAGAAAATCACGATTAATATGTGGTGAACATGATATGTCTTGAAAAAAGTCCTGAAATTAAAAAACTCGTTATTGTCCACAAATTTAAAATCCCAAAATTTAAGAAATGTGACAATGTCCTATCTGTGTAGCATCTTATTTGTATCATGTTATCTTCCATACTTTATCCAGCTTTTACATCTTTCACGTTTTTTTATTATTTTGTTCATTATAAGATTCAAAAGAATAGGACTCACAATTAAACTATCTCCCTGCCTTATACCGATATTTATACAGCTTCCAGTAAGATATTTTGTGTTGTCATTTTTTTGGAATTGTTCCTGTTTATGTCAACAATAACTCTTCTATACTTCGCACAGATATTGTTTTCCTTTATGGAACTAAGGACGTACTCAAGCGTTCTTTATCGAAGGCCTATTTAATGTCGACAAAATACAGAAACAATGACTTATTGAACTCTATTACTTTTTCAGCAAGTTGCCTTAAGATATATATGGTATGACATCTATAGTTAATCGGTGTGTCTAATGCTTTGTTGTTCTTTGTATATATTTAAATTGTTTGTTATTTTTTGTGCTAATGTCCTTGTTAATATTTAAAAAAATACTTTATAAAAGTTATTAAAAAAAATTTTTTTTAATTTTTTAAAACTTTTTTATACTTTCCCCTACCACTTACCTATTTTTTTTTCAAAATTTTTATTTCTATTTATACGCAAAATAAAGCTTATTTTATTACAAATTCAACTATATAAGATGAAGTTATGTTCCTACATTCCCATGTTCCAAAAATAATTAAAAACCTATCTATACGCATGGTACGCGCACCCATTCGTGTGTTACAAAAGTTTTCCGCTCCGCCGAGCTTTTAATATGTTGTAGTACAGATAAGAATATGGGACACAGATTTTTATATACGGGCCCATATGACTGTTAAGAGGATGCTAAAGTACTGTGAATTACCGACATTTAGAGTGCATAAAATATCTTTGAATTGGCGTTACAGAATCACAAAAACTTTTTTTAGAATTGAAATATGCGTAAAAAGTAAAGGTGCTGAGGTAAATTTTACAAGAAAATCAAACAAAAATTTAATAAATTATTAAAAATTCACTCGTATACCCATCACCTGAGGTTAACATTATCTTAATACAGAAGTTGTGTAGCTTGTACGTACAAAATGATAATAGAGCGCCCTTCAGAAAACATAAACGAATAACATTGACCGTTTGAAATTACGACTAAACACCTAACAAAAATAATTAAATAAAGTGATGTTACTAGATGCATATTTCATTTAGCAAAGCTGAACTGTCATAAACAGAGCAATATGGTCCTCAACAGTAGTTGATAGGTTTTTTCGCAGATGGCAAAATAATCGAAAAACAAAGACAGCTCTACGCGATGAACAAAGAGCGATAGCCTGGTCTCGTTTAAAAAATAAACTGCAGTGATCTGCAGTACCGACGTCAAGAAAGTTTTTCTGTTACTTTAGCATCTTCTTAAGGTGATGCTAAAGTCGTCCTTTTTTACCGACCGAACGTTCATTTTCGGGCAAGCCGTTCTTCTAATTGCATTTACAGATTTAAAAATCCTTTTCCACGATTAAAGTATAGACAGTAATGTATAATGGACGCTATATAAGGATAAGGAAAACAAAAAAAATTGAGAATAATTTTCCAATTTTTTTCGTTTTCATTATCCTTATATAGCGTCCATTATACATTACTGTCTATACTTTAATTGTGGAAAAGGATTTTTAAATCTGTAAATGCAATTAGAAGAACGGCGTGTCCGAAAATTAACGTTCGGCCGATAAAAAAGGACGACTTTAGCATCCCCTTAAGAGGGTGAAACACGCTCTTGAAATAAATCGATTTTTTTAATTTTTGAAGTGGTACTGTCGAAACTGTAAGATATAAAAAAAAGTTTCAAATAAAAGTTTTATGGGGTCTATGTACATACTATACAGGGTGTTTATTAATAGTTGTCCCCATGTTTTACCACAGAAGCATGATTTACCGACGGATATGTATTTCTAAAATATTATATTGGAAATTACAAATGCGTGCTTCTATGATAAAACGTAGGGACAATCATCAACGAACATCCTGTATAATAGTTTGCTCAGATTTTTCGTAAATGTCATTTTTCTCGAAATCCCCCTCCGCTTCTAAATTTTTGAAAAATTGAAAATTTACCTTATATGAACACTTATAATTAACAACATATTCAAACATGTATGATAAAGTCATGGTGGAAGGGATAGCATGGTGTGCTCAATTTGTAGCTTTCTTTCTTTAAAACCTGAGCTCTCTTTCGTTTTTCTGCCTCTCGTTCCGTATGGCTGCCAGCTGTGAAAAGTTGTCGTATTTTATTTTTTTAAGTATGTACAACTAATTTAATTGTATTTGTCGAATTTTCTCTATTTTTACTCTATCTCTTGTCTTGTGGATAGTTTAGCGTCATAAATGAATGTCATTAAATACAAATGACGAGAGACTAATTGCGCTTATTATGAAAAATTAATAAAAGATAAATAATAATTCAAATGAGGCAGGAAGAGCTGCACGGTCCTGAAGCTCTTCCTGCTTCATTTGAATTATTATTCTTTAGAAGCCTTGTAAACTCGTATTTATTTTCTAATTTAAAAAGATAAATAGTTTGTGTAAAATATAAAGATTAATAATATTTAATAATGTTAAATCATAAAATAATATTTGAAATAACACTACAAATATAAATATCGTAATAAATTTCATCATAATTTTAATAATTTAAAATTATAAAATAAATATTTTAAATTATTTCCATTTTTACAATTTTTTTATTTGCCTAAAAGGAAAATAGAACGGAACATTTTAATGTTTTATTGTATTTTAGTGTTGAATTTTTATAAAATTTTGATAACATAAAATTTATTAAAGATTTTTTTCTTTTTAATTTACTATAAAAGTTTGTTCTAAATCATTTTTTTAATAGGTGTTCACATGAAATTAAAAGCTATAGAATTATTATTAGCAAAAATTAAATTTTGCAGTAGTAACAATTTATTATATGAAATATACGTGAACACGCACGCACGCACGCACGCACGCACGCACGCATGCACACACGCACGCAAACACACACACACACTTTCACACACACACACTTTCACACACACACACACTTTCACACACGTGTAAAATAAAATAAATTAATATGTATCTTGGAATAAATGAAATATCCAACATTTGAATAATTCTGTTTAACTAAAACAAGACATTAAATTATACATTTAACGTTACGAAAAGTTATGTACACAAGATTTTTTGTTTATTTAAATTTTCTTTGACTTGAATTGCACTATCTTTATATTTTAATACAAATTCCTTTTCACATGAATAAAACTATTAAAAAAAGAAATCTTTGCAATGTTTGTGATAATAACCAGATTATATTCATAAGAGTAAACACCCCACTCGTTCATTGCCAGCACTTTGATTTTCTTGCGTGGCTGAAAATAATACGCAATATATTAGATGTATTTTGTTACACAAAGATATACATAGCAATGTATAAGCATTTTACCTTTGTATGAATATTCCAAGATAGTTATCATTCTTATGTCTCCTTCTATACTTCGCGCTCTATTTTCTGCATTCCCGATTTCTTTTAAAGTGCTTGAGAAAGATTGCGTCTGCTTGAAAAAATTAATCGAGCCATGATGGAGTTACTTCGCTTCCGCATCTAGTATCTTCTGGTTTAAGTATGCTTGAGCTACATTGTGAAAACAATATTAACGAGAGTCTTATATTAATGTTCGTATAAATTATAGTAAATTATGAACAAAAGTTTTATTTACCCAACATTCAGATGGTCAACGAAAGCTTGTGTCAAGTTGCTCGCAGCCTGAACTGCATCCTTTCGGTTTTGTTCTGTTAAATTATTTCACATATTACAGAGATTGTAATAATTATCTTTGGTGAGGAATTGAAAAGTTTATATATATATATATATATATATATATATATATATATATATATATATATATATATATATATATACACATATTATCTTGCCTTTCTTTTCTTGCAGCTTGCTCACTTTGGTGTTCCTTGCGATTACAGATAACATTTTTGATAGTTGTTACTTGATTGTATCAAGTATCTCGTTGATATTCTGTAAAACAAATAATTCTCAAAATAAAATAAGTATATAGTTATAATAATTAAAGAAAGAAAGACAAGACAAGCCGTACAAAAGTTCTCATCGTTACAAAAGATTGGCTAATAATATTTAATAAGACTTACCACTCTTAATATTTTTGGCATATGACTCTCCGATTCTCTGAATCCAGCCTTCACGCATTACTACATTTTTCGGAAATCGGTAAAAGCTTGCTTGCTCCGGCAAACACTTTTTATTGTAGTTTATACATGATTTCACCACGCACCGTACCATATTTTCACTTTATTTTACAATATCTTTTTTTTTTTAATAACGTCAAAACACATGAAATTGAAGCAATAATGCTAACATCAGCTGACATCACGATAGAAAAGGACGCGATGCATGCACTCGTACGTGTGACAAAGATGCAACCATCCAGGTTCAGCAACTTTCCGACATTAAATTTTTCATTTTTTCACAGTTGACAGCTTTGCGGAACGAGAGGCATTTTGCCGTGAAAAGGGACATGGTTTAGCCAAATTGAGCACACTATGTTATACTTCCATCATGGATAAAGTTATAGTGCAAAGACACATTTTTCTTAGAAATAAATTAAAAATATCTATATCATTATATGCGCGCCTCATCCATATCTGTTTTATGTCGTCTATTGCATATATAAAGAAATCAATAAAATTAAACCTACAAAAGCATATAAAAATATAATAATTAATAATACAAAAAAGTCTTACAGTCAATCAAATAAAAAATATATTAATAATAGAAGCCATAAAGCGGATATGGATGAGCCGCGCGTATAACAATATAGATATTTTTAGTTTATTTCTGAAAAATGTGTTTGTGGATTATAATTTTATCATACATATTTGAGTTTATTGTTAAATAGGTTATTTGATATAAGATTTGATATAAGGTAAATTTTAAATTTTTCAGAAATTTAGAAAAGGAAGGGAATTTCGATGATAAATGATATTTCCGAAAAATCTGAACAAAGTGTTATAAAGTACATAGAAAGTCACAAAACTTTTATTTAAAATTTTTTTTACATCTTTTACCGTTTCGACGGTATTACCTCAGAAATTAAAAAATGGATTTACTTCAAGAGCATTCTCTTTCATCCTCTTAACAGTCATATGGGCCCGTATATAGAAATACGTGTCCCGTATTTTTATCTGTACATATTAAAAGCTCGTTGGAAGGAGAAACTTCTGCAGCGCACGAACGGATGTGCGTACCATGCGTATAAAGAAATTTTTGATTATTTTTGAAATATAGGAATGTAGGGACATAACTTCATCATATATCGTTAAATTTGTAATAAAATAAGCTTTATTTTACGTATAAAAAAATTAAAATTTTGAAAAAATAAGGTAAGTGGTGGGGCAAAGTATAAAAAAATTTTTTTTTTAATTTTGTTAATCACTTTTATAAAGTACTTTTCAAGCCATTCAACTTTTAATTAGAGCTTTTTTTCTGTATCTTATAGTTTCAATGATATACGCTTTAAAAGAAAAAAAAACCAATTTTTTTTAAATGGATGTTTCATCCCCTAAAAGTGCGTATGGGCCCGTATAAAAAAATACGTGTCTCTTATTTTGACCTAGAATACAATATATTCAAAGCTCCTATTCATAAATTAGTTCGTGCTCTTTAGTGTAAAAACAATCATTAATCATTAAAAGGTCCAATAAGAGCGAGAATAGATAAGATGTCAATAAAATATTCAAAGCTCATTGGAGTGTAACACTTGGGTAGGTTTGCTTGTTAAACAAATTTATTCGGGGATTACTGACATGGAGGATTTTATTTACTTGACTTTTCTTGATTTTTTGTACATTAATTGTGTCAAACTTGTGATGTGGCTTGTTATGTTTGATATTCAAATAATGTAAATGTAATTTAAGAATTGTTCAGTTCAATCAATTTAAGAATAGTTTAATTAACTAATTAATTTTTATTTTATTGTTAGTCTTATATTTTCAGATTAAAAAGTAAAATAATGTAAGTTATAAAAAGATGTCTTTAGGATGACTTTAAGACACCTTTAAAATGACGTCTTTAACTGGTCTAAGATATGACGTTGAAACAATCGATATTTGTTAATGCGCGGAGTCAGCTTGCGGCTAGATTAACGGAATAGGTTCGAGGCGAGAGAGAGAGAATAAATCGACGCGTGGTTTGAAATACAATTAACAAGAATATAACATTTATTTCTAACACAATGTTTCTGATGATACAAGATATATGTTTACGAGCCGGAGTGCGAACAGCGCTTTACGGTGGTGTACAATTCTGTACAAGAAAATAAGGAAAATAAGAGAAAAGAGAAACACAAAAATATATATGTATATATATATCATTCCAATCAGTAATTCCAGGCTTATATTATATGGCTGGAATTGCTGATTAGAATGACACTTACATAAGTATTAAAAATATACGAGTAAATTGTACTCAAAACTTTAAACGCATTTTTCTCAAAAGTATGTTTTTCAAACTGATGACCACGACTTCAGACAAACTAATGAATTGATTGAATTCGCCTTTTACCTACATATGCAAAACACTTCTCTCTATCGTTAAAATCAGCAAAATTAAATTATATTATTGGGTTTATTTTTTTTTATTTATGTTAAACTTTCAAAATTTTGAGTCATTTTTAAAAATTTATTTTTACATCTATAATAATTACTTTAAAAATAATTTGATTTTAATAATTCTGGTTCCAACGATAACCAAACATCTGTAGATTAAGAATTTTTTTAGATTTCTTGTTTCAGATAACTGAGTGTCGAGATTTTAGGTCATTATGAGACAATACGCGTTCAGATATGTTGCAAAAAATGTTATAATTATTACAATTTTTGTTATTTTTACTAGGAAAAATTTCTGATTAACAACAAAATGTAGATAAATATGTGTGCAAAATTTCAAATCAATCACTCATATAATTTCCGTAAAAAAATTCATAAAAATAAGCTTTTTTTTGAACCTTCAAAAGATCCTGTCCCCTTAATTGTATGTAATTGATTTACTTGTTCCTTTCTAGGTTTCTTTCTAAGTTACAAATCTTTTTGTTCCTTACTCTATACTTATCTCTAGTTTTACATGCTATACTTAAATCTATCTTATCCTAACTTATCTTAACGCTTGCTTTGTACACATTCACACACGGAACCTTCGCTTTTGTCGCAAGAATCATGCATGTTTCATCCTTGCTATCCTGTTCTTATCCGATTTTATCTTTTCCTTTCTTTTCTTTATTCCCGCTTCCCGCGCTAGTACGCACACACACACTCTCTCTCTCACTCTTTTCTTCCTTTCTCTCTCACTCTTTCTCTCTCTTCTTTTCTCTCTTACCCTCTTTCTTTCTCTCCTTTCTACTCTCATCCTTCTTCCTTCCATTCCTTTTTTCTCTTTCAGTCTCTTTCTACCCCTCCCTCTATTCCCTCACCTTTCCATCCTCTTTTTCTACTACTCTCGTCATTATTTCATCCTCTTCCTTAAAACTCTCTAATTTCTTTATCCATTCCTCCCCTTCTTCACCCAATACCTCCTCCACCTGCTCCTTCCATGTCCCCCTTGCTCCCCATCTTCGTCATTTCTCCCACACATGCTCCCACGTCTCCTCTTTTCCTCTACATATCCTACACAGTCTGTCCTCTTTTCCCCCTCCCTTCTTCCTTCCCCCATCCTGTATCTCGCTATCTTTCCCCCGCCCATCCCTTCTTTAAGTACGCCGGAACCTCTCTTCCTTTATCCTCCTATACTATTTATTATACCTTGTCGAAATAATTTTATCCCATCTTTCTCTCTCCTCTGATCTTTTCCATCCCTATCCTCTATTTCTCCGAACATAAAATTTCCCTTCTCTCTTCCTTCTTCCGATTCCTTAATTTCCACTCCTCTCCCTTAAAAAAATTTTTTTTTTCTCCATCTACAATAACTTATCTGCTCTCCTTATTCTCTTTCTCATTTCTTCACTGCATTTTCCCGCCCATTCGCTTCTCCTCCCTTTAGCAAACTTCTTCTCATAAAGAAACTAAGGATTTTAGAAAAAAGCATTTCAAATAAAAGTTGTAGGGTTTCAAAAGATCTATTTACTAAAGATCTATTTACTAATCTTATCAATTTGACCTTGAATGGCGTTGTAAAAAATCATATAGACTTAGGAAACTAGAGACCGAGCGTAAACTGCTATCATAGACAAGAGAAGGTGTGATAATCGACGTAAAGGGAAAACCACACGTTAGCTTATGGGCCAGAGGACGAATAGAGGATAAGTTTGGTTAGACTCGGAAATATTCGGCACGTTTACGCATACGTGAAGCCGAGTTTATACTCTATTTCCCTTACCGCGTATATTACCACCCCCGCAAAAGTACGCTCGAGGTGTGAAAAAATCAGGACAAGAAATGCCGACACAGAAAAGTTTATTTTTGTTAAGTACTTTCCGAATGGTGACGCTTAAAAGTTACAGTATACCGTAGCTTTCAAGCCTCACAACTCGGAAAGTACTCAACGCAAATAAACTTTCTTGTAGTGTTTTGAACAGGTCTTGACACCAGCTATTAGATTCTGGAACCAAAAATAGGCTGTCCCATTTAAAAAAGTTAATATGATTTTGATCTGACCTTGGCGACGCCATCCAAAGTCAAACTGATAATGTTACTAAATAGATCTCTTGAAACACTACAACTTTTATCTGAAACATTTTCTTGTGAAATGCAAGGAAACAAAAGTATTTAGAGGTTTCCACACTTTTTGCACACCCTGTATATCCAATAGCTTTATGTATTCAATAGCAATAACAATATTATATAATCTGTATGCAAGAGGAAATTGATAATAAAAACCAAATAAAGTTACTCTAACTGTAAAAATATTGTGTTTAGACAAGTTTCTTGTTAGTTCTAAAGGATTCCTCTTGAAGTTGTATAGAAGAATAAAATCTTCTAAGATTTAGCGGATTCAGTTAATGCAAAAATTATTTTTTTTGAGTGTAAGAGATTATTTGCTCGATTTCTATTGTTTTCGAATAGTAAATTATGCATCTTACTTTGTATACATGTACCGCATTTTAAGAATTCGGACTCTAACTCGCTTAATAAACCTTTGACTAGTTTGCTTTTGCACATTGTATCTAAGTTTTTAAAATTTACGTGCACTAACCTCCTATAAAATATTTCCTTTTGGGTTACACGCCGATTACTTTTTATTGTTATATTGGATTCCTTATTTGTTACAAACTCCGCAATTTATATAATCCGTTTTTCTTAAATGCTATCGCGATCAATTTATTCTTCTCTACATATTTTCGATGTATTATCGAAACAACTTCATTCTTATCCGTTACTTTCGCAAAACTGAGCAAATTTCTATTTATTTCCCATACGTAGAACACGTTTAATATTTTAATATTCATTCTTTTTTGTAAAATACGAAATAGCTGAATATAACCAACCTTCGTGGCTTGCACGGATCTCCCATCTCCTACTTTTGCATTAATCGAATTTTTTAAGCATACATAATCTGTAAAATACAATTCGTTATTTATTATGTGATCCGTGTATCCGCTGTTTAAAAACCATTCTATTCTATCATTTTTGCTAACATATACTATTTGTTTGAGTCGCAATAAGTTAAGCCTATAGAAGGCGTACGGATCGGTTGAGCAATCGATATATCGATTTTTCAATTCTCGCAAGCGCGAGCGGAACTTCCGCCTAAGTACGTTTGTTTGTGTGTACGCCCGCTATGTGCAAAAGAAATCACGAGTTCCTACAATAAAATTTATAAAAACGAATGCAAGCATCTTTCGTCAGTTTAACATCCCAAACACTATTTTCTATTTGTCTGTTCCTATGTTCTTCTATTACCTCGGTGCAAAATGAGCCCGCATTCCCGTAATTGGTATTATGCTGTCGATCCCCTTTGCTGCGCTGTTGCCAACTTCTGCCTTGCTGGTACGTCTCTTGGCCGTCGCGTCCTCTACCGTCGCCGCCACGATGCTGCTGCGACTGGTGGGCACCTTCCTACCCGTATGCCCCTCCACTAGTACTGTTCCTTCCAGAGCTTCCTCTCGACCACGTGTTTTTACAATTCGCCTCCGGATTTTCCACATCCAAAATATGTCTTGTTTGAATCTTTTCGTTGTGACTTGAACGCACTTGTTTTACTCTGGTTCTGGCAGTTATCGCCTTTTTCTCTTGTCTCCCACACGGCTATTTTATTCTTTAGAAATTCGCACGTTTGGTCCGATTCCCTCACTGCATCAATCAAAACGCCGATATAGCTAAGCAAATCTCGCAGCGTTCGTAGTATGTAGTCCAATTTCTTCCTCTCCATCATTGTTGCATCAGCACCTTTCAGCTCATTTATTAATTTCTCAAACTCCGTAAAAAATGTATTTAAGTTTTCGTAATCTTTTAGTTTTATCTTCTCCAGTTTATTATGTACACATATCTGGATGGCCGTCAATTCTCTTATATATATATACTATTCTGCTTCTTCATTATGCCATATGCCGTTTCTTCCTTATTTACAAACTTTAAATGGTTATTAGTGATACTGCTATATATGTAATTTATTACCTTAAGATTTTTTTGTTCCATGTCGTTTTGCTGTTCATTTCCTGATAAAAAAATTGATTGAAAACAATAGAAAGTGCCGAAATGCTATCGTTTTGATAGAATTCTATTGTTTTTGAATCAGGTTTTTGGCACTTTCTATCGTTTTCTATCGGTTCTTGTTATCAGGGTTGGTAATTGTGCCCTCGTGGCTACTTTGTCAGATTTTTTCCATCTCAGATACATGAGTATCATTTTCTTCCAGATATTATAATGCCGTCAAAAATCTGGATTTTTATTTTCTCCGTCATTGTTCTCGTAGTAGTCTTACTTCTTTCTTCTTTCTGCTCGATTTCTCGCCGCGTGCTTTCGATTTCTTATTGCATGCTCCTAACCTCAACACTGGTTCACATTCATGCGTTCGGACATGCAAAGTTAACTAACAAAATTACTGATCAGAACGCTCTGCTGCCATGTTAAGTTATGTGCTTAATATTGTTTTATTGTGATAACGAATTAATGTGTAGCCTTTCTTATTTGTTTGAATAGTACTTTATTGCTTCAATGTATTCTCTTACAGAGGATCTATCTCAAATGCAAGACGCTCGCCTTACGCGCGGCACTTCCGTCCTGCTTATGCCACGAGCGCTCCTATAGCGAATTTTTCTTGTGGCTAATTACATAAAGACATCTACGTCCGTAGTATTGAATTTACCGCTTAATTCAATAATAACCATTGAGTCAGAAATGACTTCATTTTGATCCTTTAATTGCTGCACAATTTGCATGAACTTCGAGAAAAAAATTATGATATCGTCTCCCGAATTCTTCTTGAATTTTTCTCTGTAATACTTCTGTTGCAGAAATATAATGTTCGACTTTGACGCCTGCTCATAAGTGTTCCTGAGCGTCGTCCACATCTCTTTCGCCGCTTCACAGTTCATAATCTGCAGCAATGGTTGTCTATGACATGCAGCCAAAATCGCACGTCGTGCTTTTGCATTCACCTTTTTCCATACAGTAATTACCGTAGCATTATCTGCAATACCTTCTTTTGGCCTAGTCTTGGTACCGTCGACATACTCGTACAACTCATTTGTCTCTAAATACTGCCGTATCTGGAATTTCCATATGAGCCAATTATTGATACCTTTAGCCTATTAATTCTCATTCTCTCGGTCTCCATTGCTCCGCACAACAAAAAAAAAGAGGTTTATAAGAAGAAAGAAATCCAGAACAAAAACCACGAGAAAAAAAGGGGATCCGACTTTACTTGATTTCAATTCACTAGACTCGATCGATAGGTGAAACTATATGCATGTTCAAATCACAATTTTTCCGTTTCAGAATGTTCCATGAATCGCACTAGTTTTTCATCCGAATATACCGCACGATTCTAAACAATTCAACGAAAAATCGACTTTTCTTCCGTTCAAACAAAACTACATCAAACTCGCAACAATGAGATTGAAATGATCGAATCGCCTTTGTCTAGATCCCATAATACGAACTTCATAAATTACGGGAAAAACATGAATCTTCGATGTTCACAAAATTCATTATTTTAGCGTCAACTGGGCCTGTAACCTATTGACAATATTCTGTTGTGTAGCAAAACGTGATAATGAAAGAAACACACAAAGACTCCCTAGTGAATATCACGTGTTTATTGTACACTGTGAAAAAAATTTTTGTAGTTCAAGTGAATATGTTATTAGGACTATTCAAGCAAATTATTTACTTCACACAAATAAATATTACTTCAAAAAAATAATATTTTCTACAAACAAATGATATTTATTTATCTACTTGAATCACAAACATTTTTTTCACAATGTAGAAAATCAGAACAAGAAGGTCAAAACATTTTAGTTTTAAGCTATAGATCTTTCAGCCTCTCATCACTATATCCATGCAGAAACGTACAAATGCCACCTTATGGAAAAAAGAACTTAAACTTAACTTGAACAAAAATTTTCAAAACTCAATAAGTTTCAATAAAATATCAATTATATTTTAATTATTTTGTCAAAATTTTTTGTTTTATTGATTTTTGTCTTCAGAGTCTTATCTTATTTTAGTATATTCTCTTGGTAATTGGCGCAATCAAAAGATTTCATATATTTTTTGAAAAACACGTACCACTTAAATTGAATTAGCTTTTACAATTTTTTTTTATATTATTATTTTTCATGAGGATTTATACATATTATTTGCATTGGAATAGGAAAACTTCAATGAGAATACAAATATAGCATCATAGTATCACTTTTGTAAAAAATTAAAGATACTATCACTTAGGTTTTTTACAAAAAAAAAAAGATTAGAGATACACACTTGGTGCCTTCTTTTACCTTCTCTTTTTGAAATTAATAATCACGATATTCATCAACATAGAATAATTTTGCCTGCGAGGACTATTTCTAAAGGTAAGTCTACTTTGTGTAATTTCAACTTTGCCTACGGACAGTTCCCAAAAGCAACTCTTCCAGTTCACTAAAATGATGCACACGCAACGAATTTATCTTCTCTGATAATCGTAGAATCAATAATTTTCACGATATAACCGTTCAAATTGCACGTATTTGCAACGCTTGCTGCAGATAAAAGAGCAGGAGGCTCGGATCGCGTTCGTATGAATTAATAAAAACCTGCGCAGCGTTGCCATTAACGGTTTCGAGTTAATCTAATTAATCATTCCATGTTACATAAATAATAATCAGTACAAAATTACCTTTTCAAAAAAGGTAAAAAAAAGGCACTTATGTGTGTGCGCGCGCTTAAAAATCTTTACTTTTTTCAATCAAAATGATATGTAATATTTTCTACAAAATCTATTATTTCAATCTAAGTGGTACTTATTTAAAATAAATGTTTTGAAATTGTGTAATTTAATAAAAATGTATTTCCATTGAAAAATCTTTTATCAGTTTTAACTCAAGTGATTGTATTTAATTTTAATAAGTTTCAATGGAATATATAACATTTAATTTAAAAAAGTTAAAGAGGAAATAGTACAAAATGAGAAAATTTTATTGAAATAAAAAATTTTTAATACACAGAAACATGGCGCTGCTAGATAGGAAAAGCAGAAAAGACATAAGAAAAAATGCAATAAATGTAACACTTGTAAAGTATGCGTTATAAAAGCAATTTGCAAAATAAGCATTAGTTTCTTTAACATTTAAGAAACCTCGTAAGTTAAACTTAAGATATTACCATTTGGATTTTATTAAAAAAATAAAGATTATTACATTTATTTTAAGTAAATACCACTTAGGTTAAAATAAGAGATTTTGTAGAATACAAATACTACCACTTGGGTTTTGTAGAAAAAACATATTCTTTTTATAATAGGCGCACTTTAAAAATTTCATACATTTTTTTGAAGAAACGCATATGATTTTTATTATAATAGATTACACAATTTCAAAATATTTATTTTAAGTAAATACCATTTAGGTTTGAATAAGAGATTTTTGTAGAAAATATTAATACATATCATTTTGATTAAAAAAAATAAAAATTTTTAGGCGCGCACACACACATAAGCGTCTTTTTTACCTTTTTTTAAAAAAGTAATTTTGTACTGATATCACGCGTTTGCTAGTGTTAAACAATATATATTTTTGTGATAAGTCATGATTTCGACTTACAAGTAAAATTATAAAGAATTAATTTATACATATATGTATGTATGTATATGTGTGTGTGTGTGTATGTATATATATATATATATATATATATACATATATATATATACATACACACACACACATATACATACATACATATATGTATAAATTAATTACACATATATACATAACAAAATAAACTGTTTTATCATAGATAATATTAACATTTCTATAAATTAATCAAATTAAAATTATTTTCTAATAGAGATTATTTTAAAAAGTAATTGTTTAAAGAGATTTACAAGTTTCATTAATTAATTAAAATTATGTCTCGACATAAAGTAACAGTCCCATGAATTGAAGCTATATTGCCATGATGACATAATTTTAATTTATTATTAAGAATCGTAATTCTAGTTACATTATTTTTCAAACAAATTTTCGTATCCGAGTAAATTTCTTTATGCAATTAAAAATTAAAACAACGCGCGACCAACCGTGGAATCCCATATACCGCTGGTATACATCACAAGGTCGCATATGGCTGACTAATGTATCTGCCGGTGCGTGTACACCATAAGTACACAAGGTCACATACGGTCTGCCAGTGTGTATACACTACAAGTACACAAGGTCACAAACGACTGACTAATATATGCCAGCACCATTCTGTGTCGAAAATGTGAAAGGGAGAATTCCTGAAAGGAGACGACGACGACGATGACAAACAAGACGTATCTTAATATGAAAATGTAGACTATGTAGAGATTTAGACTTTGCATTGCGATATCTCCGCTTTCAGGGCACGGAGAAAAAAAATATAAACACTTTAATTATGCAATTTTCCCGAAGCTATCGATTGAGACTACTCAGAATTTGATCGGTTCAGCCGTTACTGAGATCTGATGTAATCTCGTTATGCTTGAACTCGCTGACTCGCGTAAAAGAGGTTCGGTCTTCTCTCGCTTTGTTCATCCAGAGAAAAAAAAACATAGGATCGAGACACGACCGCGCCTCTTCATTATATTTCGTATCTTTTACTTTGCTTACATCTGACTTCGTTTATCATTTCTTTTTTATTTAAGAAATGATTTTTAATGTCTTTCAATTCTACTAATTTTTAAATTTTTATTTATTTTTAAGATTGTTTTAAGTAAAGTTAAAAATATCTGTGACTTTTAAATGTAAAATTACAAAAGAAAATACAAATTTATATCTTCGATCTTTCAATATCAAATTATTTTTTTAATCGTTTGCTATTATCTAAGTATGTCAAATAAAATTTTAAGAGTAAGAAGAATTATTATTACAAGTAAATATAATAGATGGTTTAAAATATTGTAGCATATACATGTATATACATGTATATATTATTAAATTTTATAGAACTATATTCTTGGAATTTAATTAGCAAACAAAACAAATTAATAAAAAAATAACCAAATAAAAGTTTATATGAAACATAAGAAAGCCTAGGTCAACAGTTCTTACAAGTAGTGCTGAATAATAATTTTTATAATCTTTAGCCTATGCAAACTATGCATATTTGTTGGACTTGAAATACAGTCATTACGTAAACTTGGAATATGTATACGTAATATCACAAATTAGATTGACGAACTATTTAATAATATCCTGGCTCTTACTTTTTCGCAATATACTCATCAATTTTTCTAAGAGAGGGAGATCTTAAACATCAATATTACTAAATTGCTCGTCATTTCAAGTGTGATATTTCGGTTTTATACATCAAAATGACTGTATGTCAAGTCCAATGAATATGCAACGTGCAATTTGCATAGGCTGGAAGTTGTAAAAATTATTATTCAGCATTACAATCTGTTATCGATATAGTTCTTTTCACTTTTATATTTGATATTTTCGTCGGTTCAAATTTTACTTGTTGTTCAAGTTTTATTATTTTATTTTAAGATTTTCGATCATGGGATACGATACTGTAGACAAACCGGCGAATTGCACCTGAGAGTATTAAATCTCAATAAAAATGGTACTAATCAAGTTCATAGTAAGCTCAATGAATAGTTTGAATTTGAATTACTTAATAAGTGTTCTTATTTTTCATGTAGATGCTCTACAAGCGGAAATGCATGATGTAGAATCCAAAATATAAATTTTTTATGTAAGATACATCAACATCAATCTTAAAAAACGTTCTCCTTTCTACATTTTCTATGCCAATTGAGATTTACCTATTACGACTCTCTTACATACGGTAACATTATTTACAGTGAGTAAATGATTCGTAGGATCCTAATAATAGTCTAATTTGTCGATCTCTTAAATTATATTAGGTCAATAAGTTAGGTTAAAATTTTAATTTAGCGAAGATATAGGCGTACTGTGCGGATTTAAATAACTGTAAGAAGTGTAGAGTTTGGTTCAATAATTGATTTCATTAGATCGATATGTTATTCGTGACATATGATCGATTCGTGTGAATTATATGCGTAGCAAGTATTACATGTATAATACCGATTAAACATATCGCATATATTAAATGAGAAATTTGTTGATTTGAAAATGTTTATCATTAATAACGTTTAGTCAGAAAATGTATTCCCTTGGACGTTGATGTCACGATTAAATTACGTTATTGAAAGTGCCGTAAAGTGTAGGTTTTTGCTTTAAATATGAATCAATATATCTTATAACACTTCTACGTATATTTGATTTAAAAAATTATTCATTATATTAAGTTACTTATTGTTATTTAATATAATATATAACAGAAACGTCTCTTATAATTAATAATATGTGACTTAGAATTATTCTGAAAAATAATAACAAGAAATTTTGAAACTTTAGTAAATTTACTTGCTTCTTCCTGAATAAGATATTTACTTTTCTGTATTGTAATGCTTGTTTGATTTAAGAAAACTTTAGAAGTAATACTTGTGTTTTAAAAGAGATATTTTGCAATAATTTTTCTTGTTTTGCTGTAATTTGTTTTTTTCGCCATAAATGCATAAACTCAACGTGCACTAACTATATAGCTATTGTGCTAACATGCCCCAATCGAGAGATGCATATTTTAGTATAACTATATGTAAACGGAATGCTATGTGAAAGATGTTAGAATTATTAAAACAATATCTTTCTTCCTCTTAAGAGTTTTAAATTTATATACTGTCTTCTTAAAGTAGATTTAATTGTGAAATTATTTCTGACAAGATAATGTTAAGGTTCCTTAATTTCTCTAACTCGGAGAGATAAAGTGCTGTTACAAAGCAAAGTCTTGTTTTCTTTCAAGGAAAAGTTAGAAAACAGATTTCGTATGTTTACAAATGAAAAGATGTTCTATTTTAATTAATTCTTTAGCAAAACGTTTTCTTTTTAAAATATCTTCTTATTACATATGTGGATTTGTTACCTCAAACAGTTTCTCTATTTTACATTATTCAAAAAAGTTCGTAAAAATTCAAGAAACATTTATCAATATTGCAGTTAAAGATTTGGAATTATTTAAACATAAATTTATTGAATTTTTTATTTTTAATATACTTTGAATCAAGTAACGAACTTTGTCCGATATTCCATTTTGTAATAACTAATTACACAAGCAACGATTTGTTAAAAGTCTTTTTAGGAGACTTTAATTTGATCCAAATTATTTTTTATAAATAATTAGCAAAGTTTCACGTTCCTGGCGAATGATGATGGAAGAAGAAACCACTGCAATATTTGGGAACAAAAGGTGGCATAAAAAAGTATTATACTCGTATGTTGAGAATGCTTTTTTTGTAAGTATTAAAAAAGTTATTATCAAGTAAATTTTCAATATAGTAATCTGTAAGACCGATATCACAGTTTAAGGATTAAGTTTCATGCACATACTCTTGCATAGCTGCATAACCATATGCATAAGGAAATTGATTGGTCCATTAGCGCATAAATAAAGAAATGGACCAATCAATTTTCTTATGCATATAGTTATGCAGCTGTACAAAAATCTGTGCTTAGGGCTTTGAGGCCTATCACATAGGAAATGCATAACAGATTATAAACATTACATAGAACCAATGAACATCCAATATAAAGTCGTTATATATTGATATACATAAGATTCTCATTGATCTAGTGGTCTCATGGTATGCTTACGCTATACTATGCAGTGCGATAAGTTTAAGACAATTGACAATATGTAAATATAAAGTAGACTTATGTATGCATATGATTACATATAATAAAAATTACAATCAATTAAAAAAAAATGTAACATTATATATGTATATATTGTGTAATATATAGCATATTTCAGAATTTAAGTAAAAAAGAAATTGTGGATAAAGGAATGGCAATTTAAATCATTTCAAATTATGTTAAATTATTTCTAAATATGCTTATTTAGATATATACTGACCGGAATTATGACGAGTAGCGGTATGTAGAAACTTCCTATGATTGCATAGATTTGGTAAATAAAATGCTGATAAAGCGCACAGACCGTTGGTCCATTCGGCTCTTCCACGTACTCGTTTCCCATCGTTAAAAGAGGAGGTAGACTAATGCACATGGCTAGAGACCAAATGATGGTGATGTACAGCGACATCCGCAGCTTCGTCCTCTTTGTTTCATACTTTAACGGTTTCATGATCAGCCAGAATCTTTAACAGAGGAAGGGAAAATGAAAATTTTGTATACTAAACTTTACTATACTAATTGAACATGAAAGTAAAATTGTCGGAATGCTTAAATTTCATGATGTTTGACGAGCAAAATGAAAAGATATTGACGTTGGAGACCTGCCGTTTGTTTTTGCTTTCTCTTTGAGTATGTTTCTCGAGTATTAATCACAACAGCTCCCCTGACAATATAGAACTTGTTAAAGCTTTACGAGGTTTCTGTGTTTACGCAATTAGTGGAAACTAGTACGTTTATAACAAAAACAATATTGAAAAACAATGTGACACTACCCGCGGAAATAACGTTTAAATCCGACAAACGGTCTTTCACTCTCTAATTCTGTTTGAAATATTTCAATAGTGCTTAAATAAAATACGTGAAAGAATCGATGATAAACTATGTCAACGGAAAAATATAGAAAACATCAACCACACATGTATTTGTGGAAATAGAGTAACGGAAAATGAATCTAGTTCAAGATTCAAGCCCGCATATCAGAATGACGTTTTCGATGCAGGAGCAAATAGACTGAGTTTAATAGGGATAAAGTTCGACAAAGGATTCAATGGGTTACCAAATTAAACGTCTGTATCTGAAAAAAATCGTTGAATCCTTAAGGGAATATTCTGGTCTAGAACTATGAAATAGAATTTCGACTTTATTATGTTTTTTTCTTAAGTTTATGATTTTGAAAACATGTTTACAATTATATTAGATAAAAAATATTCTGCGTACGTTTTTATTTGTAAAAAAAATGAAAACAAACTTTAAAATTTATTTTTCTTTAATATTGCTCTTTTTTTAAATGTTATTTTTGAAATTTTTATTTACGAAGCAATTTTCGGTAAATCTTTACATTAGGGCATACAGTTCTGCTAACCTTGACATATTATGCAGGTAAGGATACTGATTAATTTTTCTTTATAAATTAATTGGCGATACATCATATAGTTTTTGAAAGAGAGAGTTTTTATATTCCAAGTAACTTTTTTCACTTTATACTGTTATTTCGTTAATTCTTTTAATTAAATTTCATATTTTATTAAAAAATGTATCGCTTGAATAAGAATAGAAAGATTTTAAATGTGATACAAAGAACTTATGTATCTACATAAGTTAGATCTTACTCTTAAAAATAGTTGTACAACATTTATATTTCAAAGAAATATGTGTTCTTTTTTTATTTGGCACAATTAAAAGATTTCATACATTCTTTTGAAAAGTACAAATTATTTGATTTGAGTTAGATTACTTGAGTTAGATTGAGTTAGACAACTTCATAACATTACTGCTTCTTTTATGGAGAATTAAAAGAAACTTAAGGAGAATAATTAACTAAGATTTGGAAAAAAGCTGTTTTTTCATTGAGCAGCCTACACTTGGTTTTACCTAAAAGAATAATTTTGTTAGTAAATCACGCATTTTGTAATGTTAGCATTTTATTAAAAATATATAAAACTTAAAAATATATGATTATAAGCTAATACAATTGTAAATAATTAATGATAAACAAATCAATATAAATTATAATATTAAAAATCACATCTCAAATCACAACAATTTCTTTTAATTTTTGTTATTTGTGTTCCTTACTCTAATATAAATAATAAAATATTGAAACTCATACAGATAAATACTGAAATGTCAGCAACGCGTCAAACACATTCTACTGGACAATGTAACTGTAAACCTATATTGTGGAAAACGCAGGGAAGTAATGTGTTACTTATAACTCCGTTTTTTCATGATTTTATTTTTAACAACAATTATTACGTTTTTACAGTAACAATAACGAATTCAGTCATTACTAATATGAATACTTTGCTTTCTGTTAGTCTTATATTTATTCAATATATTGTACTTTGATTGCCCTTTAATAGCGTGAAATATTCTAATACTTTATATCTTGAATTGCATTCCGACAGCTACTGTCCGTATTTAATAATTTATATATAAATATATACTACTATAAATTTACACTACAAACAGTGATTATTAGAATAAATTCTTAATAATGACACTATGAAATGTTTTAAAAAATGTTTAATTTAAATTCTTGTAGAAATGAGCATACTTACTTTCTTTCTCTACAAAATAAAAAAATTAGAAGTTAGATGAGTTTAATATAAAGAAAAGCTATTGCTTTATATACAGAGTAGCTTAGAGAGTTTGAGATCTTAATATTTATTATTACATTTAGTAAGGTTCCAATTATGTATGTAATAGTTATTATTGTATTGTCGAGTAGTTAATAAAAAAATTAAGCCTTGATAATTAACGAAAAAGTTATGCTTATTTTGTAGAAGCCTAACAAATCAAGACAAATTCCAACTAACTTTTCTGTAGAAAATCGAGGCGATTGACACCTTGATACGGTTTCTGTTGGAATTGGGCGTTTGGATGAATACAAAAACGAGATGTTTTAATAATATCAAAATTGCAAGTTTAATAAATGAGGTACATATTACAAAAGCGGGAGCGTCACACACGTCTAGAGAGCGTGAACCACCTAAAACCTAGTTTGGAAAAATAACAGATCATTGAAAGATTGTATCACGAACTAAAGGCACATAGGTGGCACTTCACAGGAGTGAATGTTAAATTTGCTTAGTTGACTCCATTCAACAGTTTCTAATAATCTGTCAGTAACTTGATAGAACCATACACCACAGAAAAATTGCAAGAACATTGCAGAATGATTTCATTGAAACATTGTAATATTGCATATTGATTGCGAAACATTGCTGCAACATTGCTGGAAGATTGCAGCAACATTAAGATGTCCGCTTTTTTAAATATTGCATTGAAACATCCCAGCAATATTGCAATGTTATGAATTTGTCCAAAATATTTATATAATCATTATTACACCACATAATTCTAATGAACAAAACAATATTTTTATAACATTTTAAAAAACATTTTTTGCAAAAAAATCTCGGGAATCTTTTTTCGGAAATTTCCAAACGGTCACCCATTCAAGTTGCAACTACGGTGAACGTTGCTTGACCTCCGTGATCGATGCGAATTGATCCCTCATGATGACCTGTAAACACTTTATGCTGATATGTGTATATAACTGGTAGATCAGGTCAATACACGTTATTGAAAAAATGAAATATGTATAATTAAAGCATTTATATAAACAAATATAAGATTAAAGTATTTTTTTATTAATTTTGCAAATGCAGAATAGCATCTGGAATAACTTTTTTGTTATCTGTTTAAATAAAAATGCAATTAGAAAATATATATCAATATAATACAATAGTTAAATTAAATATGAAAACATTTGTATTAAAAAAACAATAAAAAAATATTGTTTGTTTATTGAAATGTAGATTGAGGTTTCTTCATATATGGACCTATTTCATCTATTGATATAAATATTCATGTTTTTTAACAATACTATGATGCACACAGCATCATAGGACCGCATGCCTTTTTCTGGACGTCTTAAAGTCAACATTGGAAGGATGTCTGCAGACGTCTATGCAAAGTCGATTTGCAGTCAACTCTGAAAGCTTGGATGAGTCGACTTACAGTCGATATAAAGACGATTGTTCTGTTAGGGAATGTAGAAATTCAGCGGAAAATTTAATAACGTCGCCCGACCTTAGTTTGTTAAATGCGGATGAATAATTATGGATGAGTTAAATTAATATACGAGAGGTATTTTTTAAATAAGGTCCGTTTGTAAATGAGAGTGAAAATAACGCACGATCGCCGCAGTGCTCATGGGCGTTTGTTCCCAGCATGCTTTACGCGCGTTTAAATGCTATTTGCAGTCTCGTATCGTCCATCTGTGTGCTGAGCTGTAGAAATTTATGTTTAAAAAAATTGAGTCGCCCGCCAACTGTGAGATATGATCTGTAATTTAATTCTTGAATGCAAAAAACTAGACAGTAGCGGAAATTCACCTTCAGATTTGTGAAGTTTACGGAGATAATGCTATGAGTGACAGGAAAGTTCGAAAGTGGGTGAGAACGTTTAAGGACGGGCGGGTTAATGTGCATATCGTAATCATGTCTTTTGGATAGGAACAACTGGATCATCCACCTTACAGTCCAGACCTTGCACCCAGCGATTTTCACTTATTTCGGTACTTAAAGGAGTTCCTTGGTGGTCAACGGTTGAACAACGACAAAGAAGTGAAAACTGCCATAGATTGGGCTTCTTTACAGGCGGCAGATTTCTTTGACGTTGGAATTCAAAAACTAGTTGAGCAGTATGACAAATGTTTGAACCAAAATGGCAATTATGTTGAAAAGTAGGTAAAAGTATGTAGAATATGGAAAAAAATATATTTTAATAATATTTACAGTATTTTTCTTCTTATTAAAAAACGGACCTTATTTAAAAAATACCCCTCGAATTATTATACGCGAATATTCATTTTTGCTCTTTATTGTTATTATTTTATTAAAAAATTTGATATTGCAACGTTTTCGAAATATTACTGGCATATGCCATGAAATGTTGCAGGCATATTGTTAATTTATGTTTCTGCAATGTCTCCGTAATATTGTATTGCAATCTGCAACATTGCAACATTGCTGCAATTTTCTATGCTGTATGAGGAGTGACTAGCGCAAAATTTGACAACCATGAAATGAGACCACCGTGCGCACACAGTCCACCCATTTAATTTATAAAGAAAAAAGTTGATCAAAACTCTCAACTGTATGACTTATCAAGACTACAAATAGAAAACCGCCGTTTTTCAATAAATGGTGCCAATCATAAATGCTGGTCAAAAATGTCAAACAAAAAAACGTCAAATGTAAAGTTAAATTTGACAACAATTTTTCATTATTACATTTGTGAATTTTTGTCGGCGTCATATATTTTTTTTGTGTGCAAAAATGTCAAAATTTGTGTCAAATAAACGTCATTTGCAAGAAATTTTGTTTTACACTTTCAATTCGAAGAAATCTGTGGTTGAAGCTCTTCCAATGATTGTAAAAACTTATGGCGAGGCTTCCATTAGTAAAGAAACATGTTGAGAATGGTTTCAACGCTACAAAAGTGGTGATTTTGGTGTAGAAGACAAGGAGCGTCCGCAATTAGTGCAAAAGTTTGAAGACGCAGAAGGAGGCATTACTGGGGTGAAACCATCACAGGAGCTCGCTAGCAAACACAAATAATGCGTTGAGTCAAGTATTGCAAGAAAAACGGTCACAATACGAGCAAAGACACGAAAAAGTGATTTTGTTACACGACAACGCTCGGCCACATGTTGGTCAGGTCGTTAAAACCTACCTGGAAACATTGAAATAAACGTCCTACCCCACCCTCTGTATTCTCCTGACATCGCCCCTAAAGATTACCACTTGTTTCGATCATTGACGCATGGCCTGGCCGAGCAACATTTCCGTTCTTACAAAGAGACCAAAAACTGGGTCGATTCATGGATCGCCTCAAAAGATGAGCAGTTTTTTCGACGCGGAATCTGTATGCTGCCAGAAAAATGGAGAAAAGTTGTGGCTAGCGATAGACAATACTTTTAAAAATAAGAATGTAACCATTTTTCCACAATCAATCCTCAAATTTTGATAAAAAACGGCGGTTTTCCATTTGTACTTCTGATACATCAAAGTGAAAGTCAAAACTATGTCTTATAATATAAAGAAATCCAATTTTGATACATATACTTATAAAGTAAATGTTCTTTTATCACATAAAATATAATCAATATGAAAAACCTTTTTTTATTATCAATAAAAATTAGGTTTATTTGTGAAATTTTAACATTCTTTCTCACATGCTGTTATTTAGGAATTTTCAATTTTTTTCTGCAGTTTATTCTATAATAATTCGTATTAAATATAAACGTTACTTTTTTATTTATTTTGTTTTAATTAAGAAAGAAGTATAAAATTAGAAACACTAAACTGAAAAAAAATTTGTTAATTTGACTAAATTTCTCAACTTGATTAAATTTCTTAAAGCTTATCTATTTATATTTTAATTTAAATATATAAATACGTGAAAAAGTTGAACCAAGTTGAAAAATTTTGTCGAATTAACAAATTTTTTCAGTGTATTAATACATGAAATTATTATAATTATTAACTTTGTAACGGTATGCGGTTTCGTGCAATGAGGGAATTTCGGGATCGGTCCGGATAAGGCTCGTCGGTTGGTCAGGTGTTCGAAATGATCGTACCCGATTAAGTAGTTGGTAAAAAAATATAAATTGATTTATTAATGTTACGGAATAAAAATACAGTCGCTAATAAAGTAAATCTTGACGCATGATTCTTGCGCAAGTAGAACAGAGAGAGAGAGAGAGAGAGAGAGAGAGAGAGAGAGAGAGAAAGAGAGAGAGAGAGAGAGAGAGAGAGAGAGCAGTTCGCAGGTATTTGAACTATACAATGACGAAAGAATATGGACTCGCGGATACTTCACGGTCGTGAATTAAGAGATGCTGACGCGCAGCATGGAAAAGTAACAATTCGTAACGAAAAAGACAACATTTCTCTATACTAATTAATACGGTTACGCGGACTTGGTCCGTTCGGTCGGGGAACCCGCGGAACGTAACGTGTTCGTCGCAATTGCGCGCGCATGCGTAGAAGTTGCGAGCGCAGTACGTGGCCGGTCGGTTCGTCTCCGTAATTCTCCCGAGCGCGCACTTACGCAAAAGGATCGACAGGGCGCGAATGCCCTGCCGATTTTTAGGTTTCAAAGGCAACCCAGTTTTTTTATGGCGTTGAGGTATTCGAGGACGACGGTGATTGGTTGAGAATGCTCAGCTGGTGAAAGTGACGAAAATACTCGTCGAGGATCTCGGACGTGATTGGTCGACAATGCTCGGGCGGTGATAATGACGAGAATGCTCGTCGAGGATTTTGGGGTTGACTGGTCGAGAATACTTGGCCGAGGATAACGACAGAAAGGCCCGTCAAGAAATTCGGGAAGCGACGAGAATGCTCGTCTTCTAGGAGCGATCGAGGATGCTCGGTCGCTTTTAGACCAGGTCGGAGAATTGGAGAGATTGGAACTCTGCGTTCCCACTGCCGGCTTATATATCCAAACACGTGGTTGGGTGAGCCAATCCGCGCGCTTGGTCGGCCAAGCCGGAGTGGGAGCATTGCGGAATGCTACGGTCGGAGCGCGTGTTGTCGCGTGATTGCGCCGCAAGGTTATGCTGTGCGCGCACGTAGCTTTTCGTCACGCTCGATGTTCGGTGAACGGAACGATACGGTGGCGCGCGGACGGTGGAGAGGCGTATTGTTACATCACATCTCCCCGTATATAAGTGGCAAACTATGGCCACTATGCCGGGAATTCCCGTACGTAGTGGCCGGCGCAATCAAAGCGCAGCGGATAACAGCACGTTGCTAACTGCATTTTGTACACCCGCGACACTCTTGCAGCGTGGTACGGCATGTGTATCACTAAATTTTTCCGCACTTGTACCGGCACGGACGGGAAGGCTCGATGTACGGCTGTCGCGGATGTGTTCGTCGCGGCTGGTGGCGTGTCTCTTGGCGTGACGAGTGTCCGCGTTAGTGCTGGCTGTTCCGGTCGATGTGACGCTTCCTCGGTGATGATAGTGACGATCTTTGGTGTGATGGCCGGCTTCGTCGGAGTTGGCTGGTTCTCCGGTTGGTACGGTATCGTGGCTTTCATCTGGATGGCCTGGCTCGCGCTTTGCGTGGAGAGCGTCGATGGAGCGGTCGGTGGCGTGACGGCTGTGACCGATGTGGCCTCCCCGGTGTGGGTTGGTCTTGGCGTGGATATTGGGGTGCCCTCGTCCTCTAAATCGGAGAGCGTGTCCCCGAATATCTTCACCAAGCTGTTTTTGGCTCTCGCGTGGGCTAACCACCTGATCGGTTGCTTTGAGATCCAGCCCATGGTTGAGATGGGTGATCGCATCGTCCAAAGCGGTCGTACCTGCTAAGGTCACAATCTCCTTGACAACGGTTGATGCTGGCCGTGGTCAGGTTCTGTTAGGTACTGACGGCGGATCGACCAGGAGTGCAGCGAGCTTCCTCGCGTTAGTGGCGGAGGATCTCTGCACTCGCACAACCACTAAAATGTTTTTCCTTGGAATCGGTGCTAGCCCCTGTTGGGGAGGCTGCTGACGAGGGCCGTTTTTTTGATCTTTTTAATGAGGGCGCGTGACGGCACTGCTGATGACCCGCGGCTTTTTACGCCCGGGAGTCTGGCTCGAGGTGGCCATGGTGGCTAATACGGGTACCTCGCACAAACTGGTGGCAGGCAGCAGTGCGGTTCCGGTCGGTTGGTGGTCGGCCGTCGTCGAGAACAGGTCCAGTCGCTGCGTGGCTGTGGTCATGGCTTGCGCCCAGTCTTTCAAACTCCTCGTCGTCGTCGGCAGGTGCCAAGAGTAAGGCATCTACTTGCTCCATGGTGAGAGATAACATTCTGCAAGTCCTTAGGGTTGCTGGTCCACCTTACCTCTCTGAGCCAGGGAGAGGGTGCTCCTTTCTTTGGGACGGCATGCTCCCAAAGCGTGATATTCATGTTTTCAATTCCTGGCGGGGTCAGCGTTATTGGTATCTGCCGCCTCATCGTTGCTGCAAGCATTGTCTGCTTCGTCGTCATCTGCTTCAGTAGCGTCTGCTACGATGTCGTCTGCTTTGTCGGTTTGATCACTTTGCTCGTCCTCGTCGTCCTCGGAATCGGTCAGTTCGGTAGCTGCCTTCCGTGAACCGGGCTTAAGATCCTGTACGTGGACTCGTCGGTACCATTTGCCTCGCTGATCTCGGATATCCACTATTCCGGGGGAGTGTATCTTGCGGACTTTAAATGGAATATTTCGGGGCTAGCTTGGCGTTAAATCCCTTGCCTTTGTTAGATAAGAGATGCTCCCGTCTCCATACGATGTCTTCCAGGGATGGCTTCCACGCGCGCCTTATAATGTCGTTCTTGCTTATTGAAGGCGCGTGCAAGGTTTGTACGTACAACTTCGTAGACCGAGCCGCCCGGTGGGGGAATCCTGGCGTCGTAGCCATTAGTGGACCTGATGGTCAATGATGACCGTAAACTCGTAGCCCTGCAAATAGCCCCGCATGTGTCGGATCCCCACACGACGGCCAGATATTCGAGTTCCGTGGTACTGTGGTTTTTCTTGGCTCCATTCAGCGAACGGCTGGCATACGCTATGACGCGTTTCCCGTCCCCAAAGTGCTGCGACAGGATGGCGCCGAGGCCGTGGGTGCTTGCGTCTGTTTGTAAGAAGAACCGGCGTGAAAAGTTAGGGCACGCAAGGGTAGGCTCGGTGGTTAATACGTTTTTGAGTGCTTTGCGTGTTCTTCTTCCGGGCCCCATTGCCAGCGGACGTTCTTTTCTGTGAGTTTAGTAAGCGGGACAGCAATGGTCGCAAAATTTGACGTGAACCGTCGAAGCTAGTCCTATGAACTGGCGGATTTGCCGAATGTTGGTTGGGGTTGGCCATATTGTGACGGCACGGACATTGTCCGGATTTGTACGGACACCTTGTCGATCCACGATGTGTCCAAGATATTTCAATTCAGTGGGGCTGAAATGACATTTGTCCGGATTGAGTTTCGAACGGGCTTCCCGTAGGCGGCGGAATACTTCGCCCAAGTGGTTTAGGTGATCCAGGAAGGTAGGACTGGCGATAATGACGTTCTCTAAATAGACGAACACATGTGGTTCGAGTTTTGGTCCAAGAATGCGGTCAAAGAGTCGCTGGAAAGTAGCCGGGGCAGAATGCAAACCAAACTGCATAACGGTGAATTGCATTAGGCCTCGGCCCAGTACGGTAAATGCAGTGACGGGGCGACTCTCCGGCGTGAGGGAAATTTGCCACTATTTCTTTTCTAGATCTAAGGTCGAAAGGTACTGTGCCCCGCACAGTTTGTCCAGCGTAGGTGTAATGTGGGGTAATGGGTAGGCATCCCGTTCCGTCACCTCGTTGACTTTCCGAAAGTCAATGCAGAAACGGTGTCTATCGTCCTTCTTTTTGACTATGACCACCGGGGAGCTCCAAGCACTGGTGAAAGGCTTGATCACTCCGGCGGCCTCCATAGCCTGGAGTTCCTCGTCAATAATTCGCTGCAATATGAGGTTCCGTGAACGGTATTTTTGTTTAATCGGCTGATCAATCTTCACTCGTATCTGGTGCACGGCCTGATCGGTAGGTCCTTGTACTTGCTCGAACTTAGCAAGTTCGGTCGTGAGAAAAGCTTGTAGCTCTCGTTCCTCCTGTGGCGTCCGTTTGGTCATACCGGCGGTGACTAAGTGCCGGTATGACTAAACTCGGACCATAAATCTGTTCCGATTAATAGTTTGCTTTCCAAAGACGGGGGAAGCTGAAAGGTATGCTCCAACCTCCGTCCGGCTATTTGTAGCGGAAAATAGACTCGTCCAGGCGTCGTGGCGGTGGTGCCGTCTGCCAAATAAATGGTTTCTTCCTGGACCTCTGGCCGGATTTGCATGGTCTTAGCTTGCTTGGCAATTCGGCGGTTGATCATTGAGATTTGTCCAACAGGGCCGAAAATCGGCGCAATCCGATGCGCACCGTGATGTGTGGTCGTGGTCGGTAGTTTATGCGGACCCGGGCCGAGGAGCGGACGTGTCCTCGACCGATAGAGCGTTCCCCCTTTTGGGGATGACACTCCTTGGTCAGAACCCCGTCTTTGCCGCATTGTGAGCAAAACTTGAGGGCTGGTCGCTTGCAATCAAAGCGGATATGACCGCGTTGTTTGCATCGCCAACAGGCGGTGTTTCGGTCGTACGCCGCGGTCTTGGCAGCGGTGTTGACCTATCGCTTCTTGGCCTGGTTCTCGCTTTTTTGAGCTTTTGTGATCTTTTCAAACTCGGTGGCTTGCTCGGCCAGGTCGGCGAGATCAGTGGCCTTGGTAAGACGTACATACAGTTTGTCTTCAGCGCGTAGGTTCTCATATAATTGGTCAACCTCCTCGGTTTGGGTGAACCCACCCGCGTGCCGCATCATGGTTTGTAGAGCGGTCGCGTACTTTGCGTATGGTTCTTTTAGTTGCTGCCGGCGTTCCTGTATTTTCCGGGCAAACTTTGCTTGGTATTGCCATGGCAGATACTGGCGTCTGAGCGCGTTTGTGAAATCTGGCCAGGTGTCTCAATTATCTCGATCGTTTCTGTACCAGGCTAGTGCGTCGTCTTTTAGCAACTTGAGCAGGCTGGCCTTCATTTGCTCGTCGGTGTAGTGATACTCTTCTTGCAACTTGGCTACCCGCTCTAAGAAGAACAGAGGATCCCGGCTGTCAAAATGGCAACCCCATTCGGTTCATGACTTTACTTTGCGAACTGTGATCAATCGCGTTTATCGATTCCGGGTCACGCGGTAGTCCGGATGGACTAGGCATTGTGAGAAAGTGTTGTTTTTTGCGGTGGCGAAGCTCCTCAACGGCACCGGAGGTTTTAATCTGGTAGGATTGGGCCAAGACCTCGAGCTGCTCTCTAAACGGTCTATCCATTCAGTCAACGACATACTTGTTCCTGGGTTCAATAGGCTTCTAAGACAGTTCCTGTTTGGGCGCCATGTAACGGTATGCGGTTTCGTCCGATGGGGGAATTTCGGGATCGGTCCGGATAAGGCCCGTTGGTTGGTCAAATGAAAGCACGTGCGCTATCGATAAACGACAATGCTAAGGTTTTGGGAATAATTCATGCTTTGATTTATCGGTTGATTAAGCAAGCACGGATCATCAGAGGGTGGATGCCGCTCCTTGAATTACGCGAACCGCGACAACCACTTTCAATATGCATTGCAAGTACAAAACAGTTTGATTTCAATCTTAGATTGTATCCAAGTCCTATTCCATTTTTGCTTCTCAAGTTAATTTATTGAACATTTGTTACAGTTTACTATATCATGTGATTTTTTCTTTGTTGTCTTTTCAATAACTTTTAACACTTAAGTATTCAAGTATTAGTTTATTTAGTTTGACCCATTTTTACCCCTTCAGTCAATGATGTTACGTCTTTCTGAACAAGAACGTATATCTCTTTTGATGATTAGAGGGTGGGGCGATTGATTGAGATCATACAATAATGTGAGATAGTTTTTCAATGAAACTTTTTGCAATGAAGATACTGCCATTTCAATATCTACAGTTCATAGAACGATAAGGCGTTTCAACAAAATTGGAAGTGTTAAAAGTACACTGTAGCTTTCAAGCCTCACAATTCAAAAAGTACTCAACAAAAACAAAGGAGGGGTGTCAATAAGGCCGTTTTTTGGACCACGTCAGAATCGCTCTCAACTGTGGTATTTTCTTCCTACCGATGTAGCTCACAACCTCCTAGAACCGTTTGCTGTCCGAGCAATTAGAGTCTGAGAACGGGCAACTTGAAATCTAAAAAATCAATAGAGTTTTTCACATGGTGGTAGTGCCGGTCTCATTTCAGCATGTCATTGTTGAGCTTCCATCACCATATTTTCTCAAAAACTACTAGAGTATTTGCTGCTTTAAATACGAAAGGGAGCTCATCAGACCTTCATGCATTTAAGATAGAATCAAACCTGGTATTTTGAACGGATTGCCATATTACTGAACAATCATGCAATAGCATCCCTTGCGATGAATTGGACGATACTACTATAAGCCCGAACTTGATTTTAAGGAATAACATCATTTTGCGAATGCAATGTATATTCGAAATCACATACTGTGAAAAAATATTTGAATTCCAAACCTCAGTGAAGAGATGTAAAGAATACCTTCCGGAACGGACTTTTTTTCATAGAATGCAATGCTCAGCTTCGCGGAGCATTGGTATCATTCAGGTTATTGTGTTCTGCTGCACAGTATGTACAACAAATAATCAATCGTTCCATTTTAATTAACAATTCATGCATTCCCAAAACGAGAACAGTACTGTGCACTATCCACACTTCCAGTAGCTTTGTTCTTTTGTTTTTCTTCCCGGCATTCGTTCCTCTCAACAGATTCAACATCGACTTGGATACACAGTTGTCTTTTTAGCGCGTTCTTGAACTGAAAGCATTGTAGGTGAACTGTCACCACATTATTCTCATCGCACTTATGTTTAAATGAATCGTCTTTATCAACAATCAGCGCATTTTCAGAGCATAAACAGTATTGCGCGCTGATCTTCTTCAGTAGCTTAGTTTCTCGTTTTCACTACTTTTTATCGCTCATTACCATTTTCTTGTTACTATTACGTTAATATCCATTATCCGACCGCATTATGAGCAATCGTACGAGCAGCACTTTAAGTACTATCAGTACTGAATCTGTTGCTACAACTGATACTCCTCAGTGCTCCAACATCTCAGAATCAAGCAACATCCCTTCTTCGGTGAAAATAAGAGTCAGCATCCAGGGCTGCAGAGTATCCGGGGCGAGATGCATCGTATGTAAGAAGGCTAAGAAACTGACTCGTATTTCTCCTATGGCGAGAACACAAATATTCATAGACAGAGGTATAATTATTCCGCCAGATACTCGATGTTCTAGAAGACACTTGGAAAATGGTTTTCTCAGTAAAACAGCAACAAATGATATCGAAGTAAAGTCAAACTATTCGATTCTAGATGATAAAACTCTTTGTGGTTTGTTAGAAAACTTGCGTTCCGTTGCTTCTCGGAAAGGACTCGATTTTGATTATCCACCTGCACTTACTGATGACGATTATTATAATCTGACTGGGTTGAAGAAAGATCAATTCGATTCCGTTCTTGCTTCAATCTCTGGTCATATTAGATCTACATCTGGACGTTCTCCTCGGACTTGTCTTGCCTTGCTTTTGACGAAACTACGTACTGGTCTTTCGCTTTCAGTTTTGTCTACCTTATTCGCTCTCCAAAAGAGGAGAATTGGTAGAGCGATAGCTGCAGCTCGTACTGCTCTCCTTTCAATGTTTGTCCCAAACTTTTTGGGAACAAATCATATCTCTCGAGAAGATTTCATCACAAAGCATACGAGAACCATGGCTAAAACGCTCTTCGCGGAGAGGATGTCTGTATCCTTGTAGTCGACGGTACGTATATGTATATAGAGAAAAGTTCTAATTACAAGTTCCAGAGACGAACTTTCTCACTCCACAAAGGACGTCCGCTAGTGAAACCCATGATTCTCGTAAGTTCAACAGGATACATCTTAGAAGTTTTCGGATCTTACTTCGCGGATGGTAAAAATAATGATGCAAACATTTTGACCAGCATAATGCGATTTGACGCGAGTAGGCTCCGATCTTGGTTGCAACCTAACGATGTTTTGGTGGTGGACCGTGGTTTCAGAGATTGCCTCGAAATGCTGCAAGATCTAGGTCTCATAACTAAAATGTCCCATTTCCTCCGAGAAGGTTCGCAACATACTACATCTGAGGCCAATGAATCACGCCTCGTGACTAAAATACGCTGGGTGATAGAGGCGGTTAACGGTCTCCTCAAGAAGTGGAAAGCACTAGATTATGTATTCCCAAATTCTCAAGTACCGTATGTGGGAGATTACGTGCGCATTGTATCCGCTCTTTGCAATGCTTTCAGACCACCGAGGATCAGTGACGATCCAAATGATACGACCATTGCCGAGCGTATGTTGCGTCTATCGCAAATGCCGAACCTCCTCCAGGAAAGAGTTGAAAGAGAAGGTTGGTCCAGGAAAAGGGTGATGTGGCAACCCGTAGTTGCGGATTCACTCCCTGATTTCCCTCAATTGACCTTAGACGAATTGGCTCATCTGACCATTGGTTCATATCAATTGAAGCAAGCGCAATCGTATGCAGAGGAGCACACAGCTGAAGATGGGATGAACTGTTCGTCCATAGGCAAGAGAGGAATATCTTACGTCTTCAGATACAGTCGCGCCACACATCATCGAAGATGTATAACCTGTGGATTGAATATAGTCAAGGAATCAATCCCATCATATCCTGGTACTGTCAATGCAAGGTCGGTGCTAGAACCGTTGGTTGTTGTGCACATGTGGCATCCGTCCTTTGGTATTTGGGGTATTCAAGACTCTCTGAAAGAACGACCATCCCAATCCTACGCACAATATATCCAAGATGCAGCTGAGAACATTTCAGACTGGTCTGACAATGAGTCAGGTGGAGATGGCGACCAATCTAATTGAAGATTCTCCGGCGCCTACTCCCAATTTTTCAATTACTGACTGTTCACTTCTTCATTGTGAATTCGAAGAGTATTGTAACGGTATTAAAAATAAACGATAATTAAAAATACGACTAAAAAAATACTGTTGTTAAAAATAACGGTGTTATTAACAAAAAATATAAAAAAACAAAAAATATATAAAAAACAAAAAATATATAAAAAAACAAAAAAATATATAAAAAACAAAAAATTATAAAAAAACAACAAATATATAAAAAAACAACAAATATATAAAAAACAAAATATATATAAAAATAACAAAAACAAAAAAGGAGCTACAAAAACTTTCTACGTCCACGTCGTTAGCTCTGGGTAAAGCTAAAGGAAAGTTCCCTTTTTGAATGGGCGAGAGGGGCGGCATTTCCACTTCTTTTTTGCTCAAACGCTCGGACAGCAAACGGTTCTAGGAGGTTGTGAGCTACATCGGTAGGAAGAAAATACCACAGTTTGGAGCGATTCTGACGTGGTCCAAAAAACGGCCTTATTGACACCCCTCCTTTTCTTGTGTTTTGGAAAGGTCTTGACACTAGCTATTAGATTCTGGAATCAAAAATAGGGTGTTCTTTTTAAAAAAGTTAATGTGATTTTGATCTAACCTTAGGGACGCCATCCAAGGCCAAACTGATAATATTAGTAAAAAGTTTTTTTGAAACTCTACAACTTTTATTTGAAACATTTTTTTCTAAAATGCTTGGTTTTTGAGATATTTTGCTTTTCCGGTACTTTTCTCCCACCCTGTAAATATAAAAAATAAAATAATCTTTGATTATATTATACAAAAATGAAGGTTTGAAAATAAAGTACAAAAGAAATTAAAAATGCAGTTGAACGCAAGTTCAAAGATTTTTTTAATAATGGGTGAGTATCATATCATATTATGAGGTTTTGTATTGTAGAAATAAAATTTCTTTAATTGAACATTATGTTTCTAAGATTTAAAAATATGTGCAATAAAAGTAGAGAAATGGAGAGAAATATTGTATTGTAATGAAACATTGTAAGAAAGAAAGAGCAAGAATTATGAGAGTGTAAAATAAATAAAAAATAGAAAGCAAAAAAGAATTGAAGAAGGTAAAAACGTAAAGTTTTTTAAATAAAGGGTAAAATAAATTAAGAATGTAATTGAACACGAATTTGAAGGTTTTTTTCGTAATGGATGCATATCATGTGGTATTTTGACATTTTGTGTTTTAAGAATTAAGATTTCATTAATTGCGAACATTATCTCTTTTAGTACAGATTGAAAAAAAATGTGTGAAATAATGTACGAAAGAAAGAGGAAGAATTGTGAGAGTGTAAAATAGGAAAAGAATGTAAAGTAATAAGGATTTGTTGAGAAAGAAAGCTGAGAAAGTCTTTTGTTCTTTTTAAATAAAGAACAAAAGAAATTAAAAATGTAAGTAAACACAAGTTTGAAAATTTGTTTGATATGGGTAAATATCACGAGGTATTTTGACATTATATTTGAGAAATAAAAATTTCTTTAAACAAACATTATTTTTTTCAATAAAGATTTTTAAAAATGTGTAATAAAGGTAAAGAAAAGAAGAGGAACAAAATAATGTAAGATGAAAAAAGGAATAATTTAAAAATTGTAAAATAAGTAAAAAATGGAAGAGAAAAAAATTAAGGGGGGATTCTAGTGTAACAGGTCAAAAAAAATCGAATTTTTTTTTGCATAAATTAAAAGTATAACATCTTAAAAATACGCTCCTACAGTTTTAAAGTGGAATTCGAAAAAATAAAGAAGTTATAGCTCTGTTTAGTGAGACGCGTCAGAGTTCCAAACAGCAGGCAGTCGACCGGTAGGTACAAGAGCCTAACGGATCGATATTTAGGGTCGGCTATTGTTATGTTTGTGATCTTTTGAAAGTATTTTTCTATTCACATTTGTGTACGTGTGTGAAACAGGTTTGTACAGGCTAGTGTAGGCAGTTCCTCAGTATCGTTTCACCTTTCGACCGATACAGATGTGTCTAACGTAAAAAGTAGAAAGATGCCTCGCAAAGGTGATAAATTTGGAAATTTTCGTGCAGCAAAACCGCGAACAAAACGTTTCCAAGGAAATCAGCATACATTAGAAGAGGAAACTGAAGTAACGTCGTCTGCTGCAAAAAAACTGAAATCTACGGATTGTGATTTTCTTATAAATCAAACTCATGGCTACAGATTCATCGAAATCTTTACCGTTTTCAGCGCTCTTTCACAAATGTTAATTTGTAAAGAATCTAAAAAAGATATAAGTTTAGCTGAAACGGGAAATCGTGGATTGGGTTTTAAAATTGCCATTACATGCTCATGTGGTATAAGAAAAATTGACTCAGGTCCTTTTGTAAATAATGCCTATGAAATCACTCGAAGAATAGTATTTGTTATGAGACTGTTGGGAATTTATAGAGAAGGTATTAATATTTTCTGTGGTCTTATGGATATATGTAAAGGATTGAATGTTTCTTTATATTACGCTGCTGTAGAAAATATTCACACTGCAGCAAATGCAGTTTTCCATGCGTTATGTCGCAAAGCAGTAGAAGAAGAAAAGGAATTAATTTCACAGAAAGAAAATCCAGCTGTAAATTTCACAGTTTCTGGTGATGGAACGTGGAAAAAGCGTGGCTTTTCGTCATTATTTGGTGTGGCAACGCTTATAGGACTAAACACTGGAAAAATAATTGACCTTGTTGTTAAAAGCAGTTACTGCCAATCTTGCACATTTTGGAAAAATAAAAAGAATACTCCGGAATATTTTGAATGGCTCGAGACTCATGAAGAAACATGCACCATTAATCATTCTGGATCAGCTGGAAAAATGGAGGTGGATTCAATGCAAGAAATGTTTTTAAGATCTAAAGAAAAATTTGGTGTAAAATATATTAATTATGTCGGTGATGGTGATTCGAAAACTTTTAGAGCACTTCTGGATTTACAACCTTATGGCCAAGATGTAATTTTAAAAAAAAGTGAATGTGTCGGACACGTAGAAAAGCGAATGGGTACTCCATTGAGAAACATTAAAAAAGTAGCGAAACTTGGAGGAAAAGGAAAGTTGACAGACGCACTTATAAAAAATTAACAAAATATTATGGATTGGCGATAAGAAGGCATTCAGATTCCGTAAGTGATATGAAGAAAGCCATAATGGCTACTTATTATCATATGTGTTCGACAGAAGAAAATCCGCAACATCAATATTGTCCACCGGGAGCTGAAAGCTGGTGTAAGTGGCGAGTTGCAGAAGCGACTGGAAAACTTGACGAATTTGAGCATCAGCCTGCTTTTCATAAAAGTGTTCAAGATCATCTGTTGCCAATTTATGAAGATCTGTCCAAAGATGAATTATTACAAAGATGTTTAGGTGGATACACTCAAAATTGTAACGAAAGTTTTAACGCATGCATTTGGCGTCTAGCTCCGAAACATCTCCACTGTGGTTTGAAGACTATAGAAATTGCTGCTTATCTGGCTACCGCAATATTTAATGAAGGTTTCTTTCCAATATTAAAAATGATGGAAACAATGGACATTATTATTGGACAACAGAGCAAAACATTTGCCGAATATCATAATGACAAGCGACTATTGAATGCACACCGGCGTAGCTCAGAAAGCACTAAAGAGGCTCGTACAGCCAGAAGAATGGAGAAAACGGTATTACAAGACTTTTTTGAAGAAGAAGAAGGTTTAATGTATGGGGCCGGAATAGCAGAATAAACGTTCAAGTCGATTTTTCAGCGATAAGTATCGTGAAACTTTATCTAAAACTTTAAACGCGTTTTTCTCAAAACCATGTTTTTCAAGTTGGCGGGCGTGATAACTTGAGAACTAATAAACCGATCAACTTTGGTCAAGTTTTGTTCAATTCGTTATAAATTTCTTTAGGTACTATACCTATCATTTTATTTTTATTGCACTTATTTATAACATTTTTTGATCAATATATGATCAAATTTATATTAAAAATAAAAACATTCTTTTAAAACGCTACAACTTTTTTAATTTATTATTTTTTCTTTATTAGGGAGGTATAATACCAGCGGAAAATATCTAACTTTAAGAAAATATTTCGCTTTTTGCTTTCAGATAACCGGGAGGAACATTACAACGCCCGCCAATGGACGGGAAATTTCAGAGAGGGGTCCAGATTATTTATTATATATTGAAATTAAATAATGCAAACTGAAAATAATTAAAATTTTTTGATACCGTAAGAAGGTCTCTTTTTATCCCAAAAAGTTTTATTTGGCTATCATTAATATTTTTTTAGAAAAAAATCTTAAAAATCGCTTATTTTTTGGCTTGTTACACTAGAATCCCCCCTTAAAGAAGGCGGAGAAGCTAAAGATTTATAAATAAAGAACAAAAAAAAAATTTTAAAATTCAATTGGACGTGAGTTTGAAGATTTTTTAAATAATGGGTTAATATCATATTTGATATTAAACTTAATTTCTGCCGTTTTTTTTATCTATAAAATCGATTTGTTTCGAAGGGAAGATGAATGAGTACCTTAATCAAAGTAATTTCTTTCATTTTCTACTACTTTTTCCCATCTCTCTGGCAAGAGGGGAATCCCATGACGGTAAAACGCGGTGTCTTTCGAGGCAAACCATTCATCCACCTATTTTTGGACTTCGTTGTAACTGGAAAAGTGCGTGTTGCATCAATTGGAAGAGATGGTAATCCGATGGTGCGAAGTCTGGAGAGTACGCTGGGTGCGGCAGAACTTCTCATTCAAGCTCGCAAAGTATCTGCTTCACGCTTTTCGCGACATGCGGTTAAGCGTTATCATGCAACAAAATGACTTTGCATCGATTGTTGACTACGGATGATGTTTTTTGCATCAATACATTACTCTATCGGTATAATTGCTGTTGGTAGCGATCAGCTGTAATGGTTTTATTTGGACTCAAAAGTTCGTAATACAGCACACTTTTCTGGTCCCACCAAACGTACAGCAAGATTGTATGCCCGTGAATATTCCTTTTCGGCGTTGAAGCGGATGGTTGGCCGGAGTCCACCCATAATTTTTTCCGCTTGGAATTATCAAAATAAATCCATTTTTCATTGCCAGTCACAATGCGCCAAAAAAAAAACTTTTTTTTTGCCTGGCAAGCAAAGAAAAAAGCAATAGTCAAACGATTCAAAATGGCATTTTCTGACAACTCATGTGGTAGCCATTTCTCTTCCTTATAAATCTTTTTCATAACATGCAAGCGTTTTGAGACGGCCATTGGAGTAACATTTAACTGTTCCGACAACTCTAAAAGCGTTTAAGCTGGATTCTCATTGAGCAATTCTTGCAGCTCGACATCTTCAAATTTTTTCGGCTGTCCTGGATATTCTTTGTCTCTCACATCAAAATCACCGTTTTGGAAACGTTCAAACCAAACTTCACATGTTCTTTCCAATGGAGTTTCATCACCATACACTTCGGATAATAAACGATGCGCTTCAACTGCGGTTTTCTTGAGGTCAAAGTAGTGAAGAAGCACATGTCGGAAAAACAACTTATCGCGATTCATTTTCAGTCGATTGGAAAATGTGACGTCAAGAAATCTAATCTGTGAGGATTGAATCACTTTTAGCAATGTCTAAACTACAAAAGACATATCGTCGAAACTCGCCAGTATTGGAGCCAGCACCCTCTAGTAGCGAGCGGCAGGAAGTAAGTTTAACACCTAATGTCATATTTTGAGGTTTTGTGTTATAGAAATAAAAATTTTTTTAATCAAACATTATCTCTTTTAGTAAAGATTTTAAAATATGTGCAATAAAAGTAGAGAAACAGAGAGAAATAAAATAATGTAAGAAGAAAGGAGGAAGAATTGTGAGAGTGTAAAATAAATAAAAAATAGAAAACAAAAAAGAATTAAAGAAAGTGGAGAAGATAAAGTTTCTTAAATAAAGTACGAAAAAAATTAAGAACGTAATTAAACACGAATTTGAAGGTTTTTTAAAATAATGGATACATATCATGGCATTTTGACATTTTGTATTTTAAGAATTGGCATTTCATTAACCGAACATTATCTCTTGTAGAAAAGACTTTAAAAAATGTGTGAAATAATGTAAGAAAGAAGGAGGAAGAATTGTAAGAGTGTAAAATAAAAAAAAATGGAAAGTATAAAGGATTTAAAGAAAAATATAAAGATTTTTAAATAAAGGACAAAAAAGATTAAGAATGCAATTGAAAAATTTTTTAATGACACAAGTTTGAAGATTTTTTTAATGACCAATGTATCCCTGAAAATAAAATTTCAGAGGATTGTACTTTTCATTGTGATTTCTCCGTCCGTAGAACATGGATAGAAAAAATAAAAACATTTGTATTATACAATTTTACCCAAGGTATCGTTTGAGAGTATTTAGAACTTGATTGATTCAAAAGTTATTGAAATATGATAATCTCGTGTGCTTGGAAGTTGATGACTTGTGTATAATATTCTTTTTTAATACAAAAATGCAATCATATCTCGTGCTAAGTATAAATGTTATTGTATATTAAATAATTATAAAACAAATAATTATAACATGTTTAAATTTTAGAGAAGAAAAAGGTATTATGGCTACTGTCGACAATATGGTTACCCCTATTATTTCCGTTATTAGGTGACATATTCCAACAATTACTTATGGAGTTATTCGTTTAGTAGCCCGCCGTTTTTCAGTGATGTTAATATGCCAATACATAATGATTGACAATTGTTATAAGGCATTTTTACTATTGAGCACTTTTAAACTTGTTCAAGGTACACTTTTAACCTTGAATTATATACAGTTCCTCATTATTCGTATTATCACACAAGGGTACATAACTTTTTATTCGGCCGTATACGTTTCGAGTTATACAGAGTTAAAACAATAACATAAAATTTTGTTAATAGAGTTTTTAAGCAAAATTTTTATATCGGAATATTTCTTCAAAAAATTGAGTATCATTCTAAAGAGCGGTTAGAAACATTAGAAACATCATTTTAGGCTTGTTGTTAAACAGAGATAAAATGATGAATTTTTAACCAAATTTCTAATGGTATTTTTGAAGCTTCTGAACACAGGAAAATTCTAAAGAATGGAAAATTAAAAATGTATAATTTTGTAACAAGGTATTGTGTTTCTTTTAAACTAAACTAATTTTTTAAAATTATTTTTATGGATAAGTATATTATAACTACTTTGTTTCTTTCATCGATTATGCAGTGCATTAGAGTTTTATAAATCACGTCCTACTCCTAAATAGTAAATATTTCATTACTTTGAGTCTAGAATCTGCCAAACAACATTTTGACGAATGTAATTGTTCAAGTTTCAATTGAAAATATTAATTATAAATTAAATTATTCAATAACATAAAAATGTATGCCATGTTACTCTCTTCTCCTCCAAGTTTTGTGTAGATTTGGATTATATAAAGAACATAAAAAAGTTATACGTACGAGTATCAATTACGAGAATGTGATATTAATGTATACTACTTATTTATGATAATTTTATATACATTAAATAATAAATCAAATCATGTTCTATTTTTATTTACTTATAATCTGTCATCAAGAACATGTTTTGTCATTTGTCGTCGTGAACTCTATTACTCTTAATCATAAATTAATGTTTGAAAATTTTATTATTTATATTTAGTTATCTGTAAACATGAAACTAAACAAATGACGCGCGCGTAGTGCGCGCTTGTGTAAATAATAGAGGAGAAGGGGGTAATATGGTACCCATTTTTATTTTATTGAATAATTTTATTGAATAATTTTGTTTATAATTAATATTTTCTGTTGAAACTTGAACAATTACATTCATTAGAATGCTATTTGACAGATACTAGAATCAAAGTTATGAAATATTTATTATTTAAGACGTGATTTACAAAAGTCTAATGCATTGCATTATCGGTGGATGAAAAAAAGTGGTTATAATATGGCTATCCATAAAAATAATTTAAAAAATTAATTTAGTTTAAAAGAAACACAGTACCTTGTTACAAAATTGTATATTTTTAATTTTCTATTATTTAGAATTTTCCTGCATTCAGAAACTTTAGAAATACTATTAGAAATTTTACTAAAAATATCGTTTTATTCCTGTTTAATATTAAACAACAAACATAAAATGATGTCTCTAATGTTTCTAAACACCGCTCATTAGAATGACAATTGATTTATCAAAGAAATATTTCGATATAAAAATTTTCCTTAGAAAATCATATTAACAAAATTCCATGTTGTCGTTTTAACTTTGTATAACTTAAAGCGTATACGGCCAAATAAAAAGTTATGTACTTTTGTGTGATAATACATTTAAGTTTAAGACTAATGAGAAAGTGTATGTAAATAAAGGTTAAAAGTGTATCTTGAAAAAGTTTAGAAACGCTCAAAAGTAAAAATGCCTTATAACAATTGTCAATCATTATGTATTGCCATATTAGCATTACTAAAAAGCGGCGGGCTGCTAAACAAATAAATCCATAAGCAATTGTTAGAATACATGACCTAATAACGGAAATAATAGAGGCAGCCATATTGTCAACAGTAGCCAGAATACTCTCTTCTTCTTTAATGATTAGAAAATAAAATATCTATAGTTTTGAAAGCGTGCGCGTTAATGAAAAAATATTGCGAAAAAAAGAGAGATTTTTAAATAAAAAACAAAAAAAATTAAGAGTGCAAACTCGAACATGAGTTTGAAGATTTTTTTAATAACGGGTAATTATATCATGTTTTGAGATTTTGTGTTCTAGAAATGAAAATTTCTTTAACCGATATTCATATATTTAACATTTTCAAATTTTATATATGGCGTACGAAAAAAGTATGGAAACCCACAAATATTTCCGTTTCGTTTCATTTTATAAGAAAATATTTCAGACAAAAGTTGTAGCGTTTCAAAAGATCTATTTACAGATCTTATCAGTTTAACTTTGGATTGCGTCGCCAAGGTCACATTGAAATCACCTTAACTTTTTTAAATGGAACACCCTATTTTTCATTTCAGAATCTAATATCTGGTGTCAAGAACTTTCCAAAACACTATGAACAAGTTTATTTTTGTTAAGTACTTTCCGAGTTGATAGGCTTGAAAGCTACAGCGTATTGTAAATTTCAAGCGTCATAACTCGGAAAGTACTTAACGAAAATGCACTTATTCATAGTCTTTTGAAAATCTCCCAGAATCAACTACAAGAAAATGCAATAAAAGATATAATGTTAGAGTATTGGTAGTTTCTTAATTAAAGAGTATCGGCCTTTTTCTAATATTCTATATTTTTTATTAGTCTAAAATTTTTGTCTGAAACATTTTCTTGTAAAATGAAAGGGAATGGAAATATTTCGGGGTTTCAACACTTTTCGTACACCCTGTATACAATATAATATGGTAATAAAAACGCTAAAGTTGGAGAATAATTATTTTTAGCTAACCATTATGCAATTTTCGTTGAAATAAGTTACTCATTTCTTGACTCATTACGTAATGAGGAAGAGTAATGCAAAAAGTAACGCGTTATTTTGATTCGTTACGTAACGTGAATAAAGTAACAATTTAATAATATTTTTCATTAAGTAATGCATAATAATAACGCGTTAAATGTCAAAAGTTATTATTCCAAATCTGACTATTACTACTATGAAAAATTGTAATATTATTACCAAATTATAAAACGGTACAATATTATAAAAGAGTAACGTGTAACGGGTATTATTTACTATAACTCGTTACTATTCATCCCTGAAGATATCTGATATAAAATTTATAAAAAATAAAATTATCTTTTTATGTATTTTAATAATTATTAGATGTTAACCCGAAAAAATCTTTTAATATTTTCATGTATATGTATAACTTTTATATATAATTATAAAAAATTTTATACAACCATATATATAATTATTAATATAATTATATATTATAAAAGTAATTAAAAAATTAAAATATAGGAATAATAAGTAAAAAAAAAATCTATTGTCTTGAAAGCGCGTGCTAGTCCTTTCTGAAAAAAGACCATTTTAATAAATCGATAGTAAAAGTTTATTATTGACGCTTTTCTGTAATGCTGATTAGTTTTTCTAGTGTGTTTATTTCATGAGCTGCTGTCATCGGGGAGATCGCGTTTTGACAGTTACGTGTATAAATAGTTAATGTTTGTAAATTGTATAATAGCAAAAGCTGTGTGCGCGCGCGTAGCACGCGCTTGTGTTGCTAGTTATATTTAAAAAAATGTAACATTTTCTAAAGTGATAAATAAAACTTATAATTCTATATATTTAATATATGTATATATATTATATAGGTTATATAATATATATTATATTATATGTAAGTTTATAATTATATATGACTTATTGTTAGTTATAATTAAAATATTGCAATAATAACCTAACAATTATAATTCTTTTAAAGTAATGAAACGAAAGAGATTTCTATAATTTAAAGAAAAACAATGTATGAAAAGAACAAAGTGTGTCATCTTGCCCGACTTGTAAAGGAAAAATGATTATAGTGTATTTAAATAAATAGTGAAAATACTATAAAAGTATAAATTATAAGTTACTTTTACAACTTAGGTTCCTTTATTATATGTATACGAAACGTTGATTGGTAGCTTAGTTGTAATTTATTCGACTTTACAGCAGCTTTTAAAGGACACATACAAAACTTTGCAGGTAGTCTAAAGTAAAAGTATTGTATAATATCCAGAATAAGATTATTTCGACTAGTGTACGCATGTAAATTACTGTAAATATTGATCTTTCAGAATGACTATAAAAATGCACTATTTAGCAATTATTATAGAAATTACAAACTATAGCCATTTTTTCCGTATGGCCATAGTACTCCAATTTACCCTATACAATTTGTAGTTGTAAATTTATATCGTATTGGTTTTTGAATAGTCTTCCATTCTTGGTACAATTCTAATTTTTCAATAATTTAAAATTTTTTTTGGGAAATTAAAGGTAATAAATCGTTTCCCTCTAAGTAATGATAATAGTAACGCATTACTTTCTTAAAATAATGTTCTTAATCTTGTATTAAACATATTATATTTCTTTTTACAAGGAAAAATACAGAAATGTTGTTTTCTTTTGACGAGCTTTTAATACGAGGGTGAGTCAAAAATTATTCAGACTTTTGTAATAAAACACTTTGTTGGTTGTCGTACCGCTTTCTGCGAATCAATGCTTACAGTTGGTACTACTGTGATGATGTGTGCCTCACTTGACCTTGATCGCAACAGTGTTGAACCAGCAGTGGCAGCGTAAACATGTCCGCTCCGCTAGTACTTTGCATCGACAGACGGACGCCCTGCTTCCTGTTCTTGCGTCACAATTGTCTAGCCACTTTTAAACTTCTCGATCTATTCGAAAACACTTGTCCGGGACACTGTCCTCGTACAGTGCTGAAAGTCTACAATAAATTTCAGCCCCTTTTACTCCTTCTGACCAAAGAAATTATATCACTGCTTTCTATTCCTTTTTAGTACAAACTGCTAGCGGAGTCGTCATGTTTACGCTGCCACTGCCGACTCACCACTGTTGCGATCAAGGTCGAGTGAGGCACACATCACCACAGTAGTACCCACTGTAAGCATGCATTCGCATTTTATTACTGTTATAAAATACTCTTCAAACCTTTCAATTTTTATTTAAAACACTTTTTTTTATTTTTTATAGTTTCGACGATATTAGCTTCAAAAGAAAAATACCAATTTTCTTCAGAAAGATGTTTTATCTCCTAAAAGTGAAAATGGACACATTTGAAACGATACGTCTTGCTTATTTTGATCCTTACCACAACATATAAAGACCTATCAATTTCATAGGACAACGCTTTCGTACCTTTCTTTATTAAATCAAAATTTTCTTAATTTAAAAAAAAATAACTTTGCGGCTCTAAAAGTTAACCGTTCTGTTACCATTTTACCATTACTATTATAATCAACATGGGAATGGCTAATCAGAATTAATTGAAGTCATCGACAATAATCTTTATGAACGGGTCAATCACATCAATTTGTTTTCTCATTACATAATATGTTTTGTAATAATGCATGTTATCTCACATTCTGCAATGTTGGCGCATATTTCTGGAAAGAGTGTTAATCAAAGTGATATTATCAATAACTGATTTTATAAATATCCAACTACGTGTCATAATTCGCCAAATCTCTGGAATATTGATGGTGATGAACTCACCGGTCAATGGAAACCATACAGAGATTAAAGATGCTGGCGGTGCAGTTGAGCACGTCGGCGCTGAGCCAAATGTGGCATGAAGTAGAGCCGAAGTACCAGTCGCCCGATACTTGATAAATTATTGCTGGTGGCATCACCACTAAGCCGACCAATAAATCGCTCACCGCCAAGCTGGTCACCAAGTAGTTGGAGCGCCGAAATCTTTTAAAGTATATGATGATAAAGCAGATAGTAGCATTACCTGCTATCGTCAGGAAGGTGATGAAGAGGAGCAGTGCGGTCAAAGAAAATGCCTAACATAAAAAGCACATTTTTACAAAAATTATATGTCTTACGCTGTATGGTAAATGCGGATTTTCTTAACACGATGACACATCAATGTCATATTTCTAGATTTCCTTATACTTAGATTAAATTAAATAAGAAATAAATATTCTTTTTTTTCTCTCTCTATACTATGTAACAATTTTTGTTAATTACATCAAAATCAAATCAAAGACACATAGTAAGGGAGACCTAAACGCCCTACATTTTAGAATTTCAAAGCTACAACTTTTCAGACAATTAATTGTTATAATTGCCTATACAAACGTGGTAGAGGCAACCTTTCTCTATATGTTAATGCCTAATATTATCCTGTTGATCATACGTTTTATTTTATAATAACCAAAATATAAACGTGCAACAACGTGGCCATTTTGCCCCGATACCGGGGTCAGTTGGTTAATAGGACCTAGACTCAGTTTTTCATTATCTAATTAACTAATAGTTAAATTTTACTTCATGCTTTATTCAATGGACTTTATTCATGCCACATGATGATGCCACAAGTGAAGCTTATTGGATAAAACTCAAGTTTAAGTTTAACCATAAGTTAACTAGATAATGAAAAACTGTACACTAGTAGCGTGAGACAAAAAAGCTCCGCATAAAATGTATGTACGTAATCTGCACGTATAATAGTCAATGCCACGGCGTGACGCGGAGTTGTACTAAGCGTCACGACACACGGTGCCAATAATTAAATATACTGACCCCGACCGCTCATCTGCTTTATTTCAATCATTTTATGAATGAAAATTGCGTTTACTAGCCAAAATAATATATCATACGTTTGCAAAACTTTATTCTAATAATAACACGTTACTTAACTTTATACATTGACGCTAAAAAATATTAATATAAAATTTCAGGAGTTTTAGAAATTTACTTTGCTACTGTTAAATTAGTTTTTTTATTTTTAAAAAATGTAATATTATTCCAATTTTAATGAAACTTAGAGAAAAGTATTTATATTTTAAAAGAATGTTTCGCAATTTTTTATTTGCTGTTCGTTTCAAGATAAATACTAAAAAAGAACACATAGCCAACAAGTTCCTGGTGTCATTTAACTCCGGTCTCTCCTATGCAATCGAAATAAAGTGTGTATAACTTCTCTTGAATTTCTCTTTATATATAAGCAACATCAATGAGTTATAACAATTATAAATCATAATTGTTATAACTTAATTCGTTAATGCTTCAAAATTTACTATTTACTTTGATTTTGTTTATTCAATTCGCGACGCAATTATACGCAAATAAATGAAATTAATTTAATTATATTTAATTATTATCTTTACTGGATTAAATATCTTCATTTTCTCTCCGGTAAAAAATTTTTAAACGACACTTAGACAAATTTATTCGGAGATTACTGACATGGAGGACTTCTACTTATCTGGTTTTAATCTTAATTTTCTGTATATTATTTGCGTCGAACTTGTAATGTGGCTTATTACGTGTAATATTTAATTAACTGTTTTAAATAATGTAAATGTAATTTGAGAATTATTTAAATCTTTATCTATTTAAATAATGCAAAGGTTTTGAGAAGTGATTAATAATTTCGGCTGAAGAGAGTTAAGTCAAACCGAAACGTTCGACTGTTTTCAAATATATTATCAATTACAGATAAATAACATCGTGGTGTTCGCTCGTTATTGACCTCCTCTTTGTTAACTTGCTTTCGCTAAATCAAGTTAGATATAAAAATTGTTTAAAAAAATTTGTTGTATATGTACATAATCATATAATTATGTAACAAATGTGTTTATATATAAAACACGTGGTGGGGGGAAAAGTATCGGAACAGCAAAATATCTCTAAAACTAAGCAGTTTAGAAAAAAGTATTTCAGATAAAAGTTGTAGGGTTTCAAAAGATTTATTTGCTAATATTATCAGTTTGACCTTGGATGGCGTCACCAAAGTCAGATTAAAATCACATTAACTTTTTCAAATAAAACAGCCTATTTTTGATTCCAGAATCTAACAGCTGGTATCAAGAACTTTTTGAATTGTGAAGCTTAAAAGCTACAGTGTACTGTAATTTTCAAGCGTCATAACTCGGAAAATACTTAATGAAAAATAATTATTGATTGAAATTTATAGAGTTACAATGGTATCAACTCAATCTCCACAATCTACACATAACATCAAAAATGCCCATTTTGCCATCCCTGGGGAGCGGGGGAAGGGGAGGGGAACAAAAAGATCTTAAATGCAATGTGGCGTCGTGTGAAATCAATTTCACAATGTGGGAGCATTGAAATAAATTTTAACCATATTCGTGATCCAAACTTCAAGCAAAAACCTGGAAACGAAGAACTGGGAGCACATGCGTTATCGATAAATGGCAGTGCTAAGGTTTTGGGAATAATTCATGCTTTGATTGTATGATATTATTGTAACCTATACATTTTAATCAGAAGTTATTTTTCATTAAGTACTTTACGAGTTATGACGCTTGAAAGTTAGAGTACACTGTAGCTTTCAAGCCTCATAATTCAGAAAGTACTCAACGAAAATAAACTTTCTTGTAGGGTTTTTGGAAGGTCTTGACACCAGCTATTAGATTCTGGAACCAAAAATAGGCTGTCCCATTTAAAAAAGTTAATATGATTTTGATCTGACCTTGGCGACGCCATCCAAGGTCAAACTGATAATGTTACTAAATAGATCTCTTGAAACCCTACAACTTTTATTTGAAACACTTTTTCTAAAATGCTTAGTTTTCGAGATATTTTGCTGTTCCGGTACTTTTTCTCTACCATGTATATTAAAATATAGGATGTTCCATAATCCGTAGCCAAAATTTTAATAACGTATATTCCTTACTTAAAAATAAGACAAAAATCCTAATACGAAAATGTCGAGGCCATAATACTTTTCAAATGAAAAGTATTTACAATAGGCGAATCAGGTAGTCTAAAGATCAATGACGGTACAATGACAATGGGTATTCTTGCATTTTTGTAAACTTGTTATTACATTGAAGTAATTATGATGATATTGAAATGCTTTATTGATTGAATCATATTTAAGTATAAATTAGTATATGGATTATACATGTTGTGATCATATAAAAATATTACAGGATATTAAAAATAATTATAATAAATTGTCAAAATTCACGAGATATCGATGATTCACAAGACAGCCAACTTTAGAGAAGAGATACATATATGTCATACAATTCGGCAGTACTTAATGAAAAATGTGTTGATAAGAACGTGAAATTCTTTGACACATAATTACATTTCCATTTATATGAAATAATGTTTCATATATTACATCATACTACGATATTTATATTCCTCAATAAGTACGTTGTGCGAATATTATTTTATATAATGTTATCACAAATTGATGAACATTTTGAATAATTGCGCTAACATGATACGTTATAACTCAGCAGTTTTGATGAAATAAAGTTTTTAAATAACATTCGTTGTTCGAGAAAACAACAGTTTATAAATTGTACATATTTTAGTTTGACGTTCTTAGTTCGATTCTCAAACATTCTCGAGAACATGATCGTTTTGCGTGCGAAGGATCTATTTTCCTTTAGTTTCTATGACCTTGCCTTAGCTGCCGAAACTTGATAAACATCTCGATCGCGAATCGTTATTGGTCGACGAAATTATGCGACCACTTCTGAAAATATCATTATCCGCGAAACACTTAGGCTTTCTACGGGAGGATCGAAAACGGTTACTGTGGCATAAGCCCTCGCCGAGTAAACATCAAGTCTTTGTCCGAAAATTATCTATGGTACTTCAGAACGAAGTTTAGTCCGAAAACGGTTGAGTCTAAGCGGCCAGAGACACTCATTTCGTTGTTAAATACATGGTCTGTCCCAAGAGTTTCCGGAATAAAATTTTCCAGGGAACCAGAAGGGCTAGTGCGTTGCGGTTTTTGGCGGGAACGTTGGTAGGGGGTCTTAGCAAATGCAATTTGTCCCAGTCGCCTCCGGGTAGTAACAAAGTGAGGATCACATTTCACGCGTAGTGTGTGTTTTGGTGACGCGTCGAGATTCAAGATGCAGCGCGGTTAATCGTATCGAGCAGCGATACGCAATCAAATTTTGCGTTAAACTCAAAAATTCGGGCTTTGAGACGATGGGCCTGATTTGGAAAGCCTTCGGAGAGGAAGTCATGTTCCAGCCAAGCATTTACGAGTGGCACAAGATGTTTCAAGAAGGCTGAGAAAACATCGACGACAATGAACGCTCCGGGTATCCATCAACGTCACAAACGAACAAAAATGTGGAGAAAGTGCGAAAAGTTTTGAACGGGGATCGATGCCTGAGTGTAAGAATGATAGCAGAGGATTTAAAACTTTTCACACTTTCTCCACATTTTGTCCGATGTTGACGGACGCCCGGAGCGCTCGTTATCGTCGATGTTTTCTCGGAACATTTTTTGGGACATGGCTTTCTTTCCGAAAACTTCCCGAATCAGGCCCATCGTCTCAGAGCCCGATTTTTTTAGTTTAACGCAAAATTTGATTGCGTATCGCTGCATCTTGAATCTCGACGCATCACCAAAACACATTACGCGCGAAATGCGATTCCTACTTTGTCACGGCCCGGAGGCAACTAAGCTAAATTACATTCGTTAGCTAAGATCCTCTATCAATGTTTCCGCTGAAAACCGCATTGTTCTAGCCCTTCTGGTTCGCTGGAGAATTTCATTTCCGGAAACTTTTGGGACAGACCATGTATATCTTGTTCCAAAAACTCTGAATAATCATTTTCTCGCTCGCGACAAATAAAATACCGGCAACAGTGCAATGTCTTGAATTATTGTTCTCCGTGTAAATTGAAGGCGCGGGAGCATTCGTCAAAAATTAAAAAAAGGAGTATACAAATTTTCAAAGATTTTGTCACCATTTTCGGTGATCGTTCTATTTTCTTGTGTATTTTTCTTCATAGAAACAGAAAATTATGCATTATTACTTGATTTGATTCAATTTTAAATTAATTTCTAAATTATTAAAGCATAATTGACGATTTCATGACGATGCGAATAATGATTCATGTACTTTATTTCAAAATAGAGGAGAAGAGGGTAATATGGCACCTATTTTTATTTTATTGAACAACTTTGTTTATAATTAATATTTTTTATTGAAACTTGAAAGATTACATTTGTCAAAGTGTTGTTTGACGGATGCTAGACTCAAAGTATTGAAATATTTATTATTTAGGATGTGATTTATAAAAATCTAATGCACTGCATAATTGATACAAGAAAAAAAATGATTGTAACATAGCTATCCATAACATTAATTTTTAAAAATTAATTTAATTTAAAAGAAACACAATACTTTGTTATAAAATTATATATTTTAGTTTAAAAGAAATAAAATACATCGTTACAAAATTATACATTTTTAATTTTTTATTGTTTAGAATTTTTCTGATTTAGAATTTTTCTGCGTTTAAAAACTTTAGAAATACCATTAGAAACATTATAAATATTATTTTAACCCTGTTCAACATTAAACAAGCATAAAATAATGTGTCTAATGTTTTTAAATACCGACCTCTAGAATAATAATTGATTTATCGAAATTAATTTAAAATTGAATCAAATTAAAGAAATATTTCAGTCTAAAAATTTTACTTAAAAAACCGTATTAACAAAATTCCATGTTATTGTTTTAACTTTGTATTACTCGAATTGTGTACAGCCGAATAAAAAGTTAAATAACAAAAAACACTCGAGTACTCATACATTCGTGTAATAATACACTCAAGTTAAGAATAATGTGAAAGTATGTATAATTAAAGATTAAAAGTCTACCTTGAAAAAGTTTAGAAATGCACAAAAGTAAAAATGCCTTATAACAATTGTAAGTTATTATGTATTAGCATATTGGCACCACTAAAAAACGGCGGGCTATTAAATGAATAATTTTATAAGCAATTGTTAGAATACATCACCTAATAACGGAGATAATAAGAGTAGCCATATTGTCGACAATAGCCATAATATCCTTTTCTCCTTTAGTAATTTTTTATTAAATATAACGTGATTCTGACAATAATTTTCGGTTTCTACGAAGAAAAATACACAAAAAAATGTAGAAATGGAATAATCACTGAATGGTGACAAAATTCTTGAAAATTTGTATATTCCTTTATTTGAATTTTGACGAATGTTATTTAAAAACTTTATTTCGACAATACTGTTGCGTTATAACATATCATCTTAGCGCAATTATTCAAAATTTTCGTCAATTCGTGATACCATTATACAAAATAATGTTCGCACAATGTATTTATTGCGAAATATAAATATCGTAGTATGATGTAATGATATGAAACATTATTTCATATAAATGTAAATGTAATTATGTGTTAAAGAATTTTGCGTTCTTATCAACACTTTTTTCATTAAGTATTGCCGAATTATATGACATACATGTATCTATTCTCTGAAGTTGTTTGTCTTGTGAATCATTGACACCTTGTGAATTTTGACAATTTATCATAATTATTTTTAATATCTTGTAATATTTTTATATGATCATGACATGTATAACGTATATACTAATTCATATTTAAATATGATGTAATCAATAAACATTTCAATATCATCGTAATTACTTTAATGTAATAACAAGTTTACAAAAGTGCAAAAGCACCCACTGTCATTGTACCTGAGCGCGCGATCTTTAGACTACTTGATTCACCTAATGCAAATGCTTCTCATTTGAAAAGTTTTATATCTTCGCATTAGGATTTTTGTCTTATTTTTGAGTAAGGAATACGTTATTAAAATTTTGACTACGGACTGTTCAACATAATTATATACAATTTTTTATACATGGATGTACAATATTACATATAATTATTTTAATATACATATATGGACATATTTGATATATATTTTATATAGTTATACTTATATAATTGCAAACAAAAAATTTTTTACCGTGTTATTTTTATTATAAGCAGAAAATAAAATTTTGTATGTTTATATGTAAAGATAAACCTATATTTCATTATGTCAATTACGGTGTAAAGCAATATTTATTGTTATCTCCACTGTTCAAAAGACGAAAATTTGAGATTAGAATAGAATAATGTTTGTTACTACGACCTAAAAATAAAAGGTTTTTAAAATGATAATTAAAATTTTTAATATGTATGAAGTTTACGCTTTTAAATCATAATTTATATACAACATTTATTAACTCTTTGAGAACACTTTTGTAACAATGTAATTTATGGAATATTTTACTTTTTAAGAGTTTTTGACATATTTGTATTCGGCAATTTTCTAGATTTCTTTTATTTGATGTTCATACTAGCCAAGTGGGATAGACACCAATAAACTTATCAAATTTCAAACTCTAATTAGGAGCTTTGATATAAGTTTTGTCTTCATTGGTAGTTAGTTTTGAATATTTTAATATTTTTAGATTACTTTCAAATCCTTCACAGAAAGTAATACTGATGTTAATATTGACAGTATTAAATTTAATTATTATTTATTTTGAATATTATAAATACTTGATTAGTACTTTTAATAATTATTAGCTAATTTATTACTGCCAATATTATGTTTCTATAAGGGACATTGCGATCCTATAAACTTTCTTAAGGATAATTATTTTGTAGAAATTTATTATGTTGGCCTGAATTTCAAAAAAATAATCTAATTATTATGATACTTGGTTTAAAAGAGTTCATAGGATCGCTACATCTAAACGTAATACAAAATATCAAAATATTAAAAAAAGTAATAACTTGCCCAACAAAAGAAAAATTTATGTTAAGTTTTCTAATCCGAGTTTGGAAATTAATGAGCCTACAGGTATCCACTCCATTCGGCTAGTATAAATATCAAATAAATGAATGTTGGAGAATTGTCACTTAGCAATATTAAAAATTCTCTATAACTTAGTTTTACTAAAATCATTTTTTTCTTGAAACTCTATCCATTATATTACAAACCATTATTTTAAATTTTTTTTATTCCTATAAAGCTGTGATGTCCTAGCGGCCCATAGGTCGCATAACCGCGAGCTACAGGCCATAGGTATGCATTTTATTTGGATAATGCATATATGTATGTATAAATAGCATATTAAGGTAAACCGAGACGAATTGGATCAATTTTTTTTTATAGATAAAATATAATAAAACATTAATATATTTAAATAACAAGAAGGCTATACCAGTCAAAAGCAAACCTTCGTGTTCAATAATTTAAATTTTATAAACATTTATAAAATTCCAAACTGAGTTCTTAAAAAACTGTGTTTTATGTCCAACAAGTATACGGCGCGCAATTTGGAGGATCTTGTAAATATTTGTAAATTTATCTAAATTATTGAGCATGAAAATCTGCTTTCGACCGGTACAGTCTTTTTGTTATTTAAATGTGTAGATACACTTTTTGGTCATATTAGGATATCGCTTATGTTAAATAATGTTGTACCTGTATGTTGTTTGCTTTGCTACACTGTCTTCAACAAATTATTTTAAAGCTTCGAAAAAATCAAAGCTCGGATCTTGTCTGCTCTTCGTAATCTCCTGAACACTGTTGTATAAATAATATTGTATAACAATGAACTTCATTGCTTTCTTGTTGTGCAAGTCTTCAACAATTACGTCTGATGGTCTTTGAATAAAACGTTGCGCGCTATCAGCGTGTTATCCCCTAAAAGGGTTAAGAAATCTCGCTCTCCTTTCCAATTTTTGTCATTGTTTTCTGTTCTAGTCTTCTGGGAGATCTAAGTGTCCCGGATTTATAGCAATTTGGAAAGTTTAGTTTCAGAGTATCGTTAAAAGCCAGTTCCAAGCTAAAAGAGCAATCACTCTTTGGCAACGCCTGCGAGACAGGAAGGGCTAAGAGATCCGCAATTATCAGGTGCGTGCTTACTTCTCAAGGCTCTATTTGGAGAATACAGATGTTATATAGTCACACTCTTTTTCGAATAATGGGAATATCTCCTTGTATTATGCAGAAATAATGAATAGCGACAGCAAATAATGAATAGCGAATGCTCGACGCTTACTTATGTTAAGACAATCTCTCTTGTGGATGCTCCTCTGTCTTTGGCCTTAGACAAGTAGTTTGCGGATGCTGTAACAAGGGAGTTTTTTGATACCAAACTCAAAAAGATGGAGGTTCGACCTGGGAATCAGCGTGTTGAAATGGTCTTACCTTATTTGTAAGAGCTCGGAAGCAGAACAACGAGATTTCTACTGAACAATATGCTCCCTCTGAGGAAATAATCTTTCTAAAAGCTCTTAGATTAAACCCGAAAAACAGGTCAGGTTTGAAAAGTAATTCTATCGTTAAGAGGGACGACATTAATGGGAGTGGGAGTCTTTTGACCACGTTGCAATTGATCACCAGCTACTCATAGTTCTTAAACAGTGAAAAAACTTTAGGCACCGGCCACAGTGAATGGCGGTGGTCAATTGCAACGTGGTCAAACAGGACGCTCCCCTTTAATTATAAGGATCAAGACCAAGTATCACTTTGCTTTAGGCAAGAGCATTTCTGACCTCCTTAATCTAGAAATACGACATTTACTGAATCCAGAAGCTTATTTAGCAGTAACGAAGGTCTACAATGGAACGAAGATCTTAGATAGTCTTTTTTATCGCCTTTCCTTATCAAGAAGAGCCCAGATTAAACTCGCGTTTAATCTTCTCGCGAAGAACACAGCGTACACCATTCTATCAGATAACTTTCTCTTCGATACTTTATTTGAGGAAGAGTTAAAGTGGCAACTATGGAAAAGTCAGTCAAGGATATGTTCAACTTATCATTGACAATTTCTAGAAGAGTACAACAGTTACAATTAACGCAGTCGTTTACCGCTAGTTCGAAAAACTTTTAAACTCTGCCTTGAACTCAAGAACGGCGGCAGTAAGGACGTCAAGAGAATTAAACAACAGATCGGCGTACCGTTTCAGACGCCGTTCAAGAAAGCGATTAAAGGAACTGATTTACCGTGTATGTGTGTATAATATATACGGAGTATACCGTACAGTTACATTCGATAAATCATTTCTTATGGTAAAACATTGACACAGGAAAAACTCATCCTATATATTTGGACGATACGTAGCATAATTTAATAATTAATCCAATCTACTTGTGAAGTTCAACTGCAATTATGCTGTTTCGTCTGGACTATCTCTTCCAACCACCCTTCTAAATCAAATTTGTGGCTTTGAAAAGTCCGTTGCCATGCTTACGTGACAGTTGTTGCGAAAAGTATCACTACATGTGTCAGTGATCAAGCTGGCTAAAATATCTGCCCCAAAAAGTCGGAAGGATTTCAAGGATTTCTAGCTAGGGTATTATTGTTCACAATAAATTTTTTACAGTTTTTTTTTTAGAGACGAAAGGGTTCTTACATTTAGATGCTTGTTAACCTCGGTTATTATTAAATTGAATTTTACTTTAACCCTAGCTCCTTACACTTAGATACCGTACCGGTACCATATATGATTTTTTACATTGCTACAACATTTTTATAATATAATTTAAAGATTAGTATTAAGGTTTAAAGAAACTTTGACTATCCAAAATATTCATTTTTTGAGAATTTTTATAACAACTTGTTTAAATTTTAATTAGTTTAGAATAAAATATTTTTGATTCGGGTTTTGTTTACGGTCTTTATTAGATTCTGAGGTATCGATTTCATATATGATAAAAAATATACTTTCTTAGAGATATAACGTTACAGAGTTACAAAGTTCCTCAAATCTATAGGTGGGGAGGAAGATAACCAAAATTATATGTAGGTAGCTAGAATTAATATTGTGATATTATTATTTCTTGTTCAATTTATAACTGTGTTTTAAGATGGAAAAATTATTCGGCGCATAGTGTCGTAAATTTAAAAATATACATAAAATCACACAATAAATATCAATATTAACTATAACATCTAGTAATAACTTTTAAGGCTCTTTTGTTTAATATTTGTGTTCACGCGACAATGTTTATGAGACTGTAAAAAGCGAGCAAGAGCAGAGCTTTAATTTTTTCAAAGTTTTTTTATTCTGTTGAGGATAATGCGACGGAACACAGTATATATATTCACGACGAGATAACTTAATTGCAGTCGAATTTCTAAATAGTTTATTTAACTATTCAATTTTTTTATTAAGTTTTACAGCAAATTTGTAATTTTTACTTATTTGGCTTGAGTTTTATACAATAAAATGATACGTAAATAGTATTTCTTATGTACAATGAAAAAAATGAAGAAAAGAAAATTGTCCAATTTGCTCCAACATTGGAACAAAACGGATTACCAGTTAAAAAAAAATAAAATCTAAAAGAAATAAAAATACATGAATGAATTCTTTAAAAGAGCCTTAAGTCTTTTCGTTACAAATTCACAAAATTGGAATCATAATTTTATATGTGAAACAAAATTTCTTCGCGTACTGACGATTTCTACGCTTGTATCACCGACTGACATTGAATCATATACAATCCATAATTATTGTCTATTATTTTCACTGTAGAGGGGAGCACGCGGAAGTAATTAGCATAAAATAAATTGTATGAAATTGCTAAAAAACTAATGATAACTGAATCTCAAAATTTATGATTTACCGTGTGATGCAATTCGCCGCAGTCTTTTCTATATATGCACTATCCAAATAGATATTGTGCAGTCTGAAATATTTTGGCTATATCTGAAAATAGGCTATATCTTAAAAATTGCTGCGTCATTGGAATAAAGCATTATCAAATTACCATAACTTTCGTAAAAATTACGCAAGTAGTTTATATAATAATTCTCCGTAGATACCGTTTGAATTCATTAAATAGGCTCCTTAAATTGTTAAGGAAATGTTATGTTCTTTAAAGTATTTTTGAGTTCAAAAAAATCTGAAAAAATCCGGATACACTTTTCTAACATTTCAGAATATGATTAACTAATTGTTTAATCCAAAATGTTTTCTATTTTTTTGTACATATCCAAATTTGAGGAAGAATCGGTAAATTCATTGTTGCAGTAAGTTCCGTAACTTTTTATATGAAAAAAATTGTGTATCTTTAAATTGTCCAAGGTTAATACTAACAAGATAAAATGTCATAATATTATTTAAAAAAATATAATTATTTAATAACATAAAAATCAATTATTTGTTTCACAGAAAATAGAAAAAGAGGTAAAAAAAGGAAAAAAGTAATTTTTTGAAAAAATTAATGTTAAAACTTTACAAAAGGGGAGCAGTCTCTGACGACCTTGACCATCACATACGAGTATGTTATCAATAGGAAGGTACTAAGTGACATACAAAAGATTTTAAGTAATGCTCACGTCTTATTAAAAAAATATTATCAGAGAAAGAAAAAATAGTTTTTCTTAATTATTTTAGAAAATATCCATTTTACAAAAAAATGTATTAAATAACAAATAAAGCTTGTGATGAGCTCTACAAATAAGGTTCTATACATATTTTACCTAACTCCAATACTTTAGGAGTTATAATCAAAAAACCATTTTTAAAAAAACTCACAAATTCAAATTTTTACATGTTGTACAAAGAACGCGTGGGCGGGGGAGGGGCTCCGCCCGTACCCCTGCAACCCCTTCCCGTATTTTTTCTAACCTAACCCATCCCGTTTCAGTAAGTCCACTAATAATGTGGTGGATGCGGGAAAGGGTAGGCCATAATTTCAAATCAAATATCGCAACATAGTCAATTAGATAACCTTGACCAAATTACAACTAAAATAGGATTAGGATTAGGTTGAGTTAGAAAAAATACGGAGAGGGAGTGCGGGAGAAGGGCGGAGCCCCTTCCCCGCCCAAGCAACTACATTTCGCGCAAAATTACTCAAACTAAAAAAAAATGATTTTAAAACAGTTTTTCTACGATAACAACTACAGTATTAAAGTTAAGTAAAATATGCATATGACATTTTTTATAGAGCTTATCACGAGTTTCATTTTTTGTTTGACATATTTTTTTGTAAAATGAATATTTTCTGAAATAAGTAAGAAAAACTATTTTTTTTTCTGATAATATTTTTTTAACAAGACGTAAGCATTACTTAAAACCTTTTGTATGTCACTTAGTACCTTCCCATTAATAACATATGTCAAGGTCAAGGTCGTCAGAGACTGCTCCCCTTTTGTAAAAGTTTACCAAATCAATTTTTTAGAATTTTATTTAAAAAATAATTATTAAAAATAAGTATAAATAGTAAAAAAAAAATTATATTTAATTTGTGTTATTACATGTATGATATTACATATGCTTTACAAAAATGCGTACATGCTCTTTGCAAGTTGATTTTTAGTATAATTTATTTATCTAATGCAACAACATACAATTTTTTTCAACTACAGAAAGCACTTTTTTTTATTCGTTACTTAGAATTTATTGTGCGTACATTTTCGTGTTGTTCTAAAAATTAAAATATGGGCAATTTCAATATTTTGGATAAAGTTTTTCTATACATGATGAAAATAATCTTTTACTCACATTATACATCAAAATAAAGGCTAAGAATAGGAAAAAAATATAATCGATTTATGTATTTTGACAAGAACTTTGGCGGACGTAGTAAGTTGCTAAGAAGATACGTTTCAATTTCGTGTGTTCTTGATTGAGACACGACTAATAAAACACGATGTCCTTCAGCCGATAAATCCCCACACTGTCAACAACTTTTTTAAGGGAGGAACGAAATCAAATGTTTCTGTTTATTATTTACCGAATAATTTTAAATCAAAGAATTGGCTTTTCTACGACTCATGGTGTCTACGGAAGAATAAAAGAGGGTTTATCCAAAGGGGACTTCCAGATTTATATAACAAGGTTAGACACAAATACTTATATATTCATTCTTAACTTATTCAGTGCATTGTTTATAGATATTTATAGACAATACACAGAGTGAACATTTAATGTAGATGACATGGAGCTGTAATGATCATTTATTTCACTGATTTATGTTTAGCGTTACATTTCTAAATGTTGGAGGATAAAATAATATCGTGAACAATAATATCGTTAGTAATATGGACACTTATATTTTCTCCATTGATAAATTCTAGTAACTAAGTAGTTTATACTTTCAAGTATGAAATTATTTGTTTTTGTAGCCTACCAGTAGTGACGCTAATATGCAAATACACAATAGTTGACACTTGTTATAAGGCAGTTTTACTTTTCATATAGTTTAACTACTCACATTTCTTCTTAAACTTCGTTGTATTTTTACACAAATGTACGTACAGACTGTAGCATTAATGCCTGGGTTCGATTTCAAGGATCACGTTTCTTTCTTAGTTATTTTTACGTTCATGACCGAACGCTGCGTCAATGATCATCGCAGCAGTCAGTCACAAACGTAAACATAACTAAGAAAGAGACATCTGTACACTCAAGTGTTCTCTGTTATTTAATTATAATTCGGCTATACAGGAGCTAAAAGGTTGTAACATATTTTCTTCGATGGTTTTTGGAATGTACAATTGCTCATCGAACAGCGAGCGTAATTGATTCCTACCTGTGGATCCAACCAATTACATTCGCCAATCGATGAGCAAGTTTACATTCCAAAAACTATAAAAAATACCTTTTAGCTCCTGACTGTACACATACATTTTGAGTTATGCAAAGTTAAACAATAACATAGGATTTTGTTAACGTGAGCATACTTCATGTACGTATTACATATAGAGGAGAAGAAGGAAAGGAATCGTGAAATAAATGTGAGATGGTGAGATACCATATCTTGTATTATTTGTATTGAATTCTTAGAATAACGTTAATGTAATATTACTTTGTTACAGTTTATTTAGATATTGTAAGATGGTTACTGATAATTAACGTTCACTGCGTTCTTTAGCTTTTAGTTTTCCAAGTAATAATGATTTTTACAGGTGCATATTATTTACATAATTTTGAAAATATATTAGATACTAATTTTTTAACTTTAGTCTAGCATGGAGTCCCTGAATGTGATTTTCAAATAATGTAATTTAATATGATCTCTACAGAATCGATAATTATAATTTTAATGGGAATAACGTACTGGTACTAGATAAAAAGCTTTTTTTGATAGAAAGATCGATATTAGAGATGACTTATATAAAACATCAACACGGTTTAAACGAACAAAGCAAAACAAATTTATTACTAGATAGTTATCTGCCGATTGTTAATCTGGTTGTCCTTTCCACAAAACTTAAGAGAGGAAGATTTTCCCACTTTACACGTGTCCAGAGCTTTACAAGTAACCGCTATAGAGCAAGTACATTAGTCTGTTAATATCAAAGTATAATTTAAGAGATACTCTGTTACCTTCATAAGGAATAAAATCAGAGTCAAAAGATTATTATAATCACGCCATTATCCCACAATTACTACGATCATTATTGTATATCATTTTATTTTTAAACTAAACAATTTTAATATTTTATTAGAAGAGTGATTTAGTTTTGAGGGTTTTTTCCTAAAAGAACTGATTTATATAAGAGGTTATGACACTTTTGCGTAAGAAATTTTTCCTTTTCTTCATTAATTTTTTTTATTTCTAAGGAATAGAGTAATCAAAAAATGAGTTTGAGGGTTGATTTTATTATAGTTTCTAGTTATAAAATATATTTTTTAATTAAAAAAATACTTTAAAGAATGTCCTGTAAATAGCGCCGAAGATGACCCTTTGCGCCATACCGATCCAATCGGTGTGCAGGATTCCGGCTGACTGGTATGCCGTAGAACAAAAATTCAAAACGTCTTATATTCTGGGATAAATTTGCTGAGAGTACGTAGAATTTTTGAAAAATATTAATTTTTGTGGAATTTACACTAACTTAAAAAAAAATACTAATTTTTACTGAAAAATTGTTATAAAATCGGTTCCCCCCCAAAAAACAACAATCCTATTAAAAGACGGCTACGTACTTTCATAAAAGATTTAATTTGGCGCAGAATAAGCTTTGTTTGAAGTTGTTCCGATGTAAATTGTGAGAGCTATACTGCACCGATTTGAAAAATGGTGTTTTAGAGAAATTGCATTTTTTTGCAATAAAAAAGCTTGTAATTATTAGAGGCTCGCCATTAATCTGCGAACGTCTGCACCATATAGTTGATCTTCTACATTCATATACTTGTCATCTATAGCTTTCTGAGCTGATATCTGCTGCTTACGAGCTTCTTGAGCTTTCTTGGTCATGGCGCGTTAGCTGCGTGAATCCGGCGTTCGTCTGTTTCAATGCAGAATGTAGCAAGTACTTCCAATTATCACATTCAAGACTTGCATAATTTTCATTATGCTGTGCAAACCATTGTTAAAATTGTGAACAGCAATATTTGCGGCAATATCAACGATTGCTTTGTTATTGCTATGAACGGTTTTCGGTGCTATTGCCCACAGCATAGAATTGAAGCTCTCGTTGCTATTTTGAGTAAACTCGCCAACACAGCAAGATAGCAACTCGTTTTGACTTAGTTCTTCATAAATTGGTTGAACAGCTTTAAAAACTTCATTCAAAGCTGGTTTGTGTTGGTAGTGATGTAATCCATTGTGCGCTTTCGCCTGTTGCCAAGAACACTAAGAGTTTTCTCTGCCTGGGCAACGGTCGTGCTGTTGTTCGCTGTCTGTGAAAATCTTGTGGAATAAAGTCACCCATAATTCCCGTTTCATATCTTTGAGGGAATTAGGATTTCTGCAAATAGCTAGACCATAGTATATTGTCAATTCGTCGATCGGTTTGCTTGTCAATTTGCTTCTGCCTCAAAGACCTCTTATATTTTTTTTAAATTACGTAACCTCGTGTCTCTACAATACTATATTAAACTATCTGGAACCCTCAATTTCTTGACAGTTGAAGTAAAAAAGCAGAATACTCGGAGAGCGCTCCAAGGTTATTTCCGCGCACTATAGCGCCGCGTACAAACATGACTATTTCGTACATGAAAGAGTTCCAGATCGACTTTAGACGAAGAAAATTATATTCTATTTCAAAGTATCATTTCAAAGTATTATTTAAGCAAAAAAAAGTTCTGAAATATTTTGATTCTCAAAGATGTCATAACTCCTTAAATAAGGTAATGAACAAATACCTTAATCCAAAATATTGTTTTTCGTTTTTTATAACTTTTTCCTATCTTTCTAATAAGAGATGGATTCTTTGACAATAAAAAAATTTTTCGGCGTTGATTCAATTTCCAACTTTTGCACTTCTTCGAAAATTATGAAAGTGTGTATTCTCTAGCTGAAGCATGTTGCATCGATTGGAAGAAGTAATAATCAGATGGAGCAATGTGTGGAGAATATGCGGATTGTGGTAAGACTTTCCATTCCAGTTCTAATAGCGTTAGCTTCACTGATAATATAACAAAAAATCGAGCATTGTCGTGAAGAAGGATCACTTTGTGTCGTTTACTTGCAATTGGTAATCATGTTGCGATCGAAAAATGTAACATAATAGTGGGTCCACTACGAAGCGTCGCCGAGCAACGATGCCGAACGATAACCGCATACGGTTGACCTACCGATGACTTGCATTTGAAAATGGAAAAGCTGATTGGTTTTTCCACAGCTTCAGATTTTCGTATATATAGCGGTTGCCGAGATCAGGCCAGCTAAAGGTTTTCAAGAGCCAAATCTTTCAGAAGACAATAGTTTGCAAACCCAGCGAGTGAACCAAGCCGAGTCTCGTGCGATACTCATAGGGTAAAGTCGGTATTTATGCCGCGGGGAGATGTACGCCGCAGCAGTCAGAAAAAATAGAAGGAATAAAGATAGCTCACAACCACTTTGTTATGTGTCTTTATGCTATATTAGTATTGTATTGTAATTACAGTTCTTTATTGTTAATATTAATAAAAATGAATCGTGAATTGAATTAATTTTTTCATGTAGAAGTAGCGCGATCGTGTATTACCATCTACGTAAAATGATTACTGTAGAAAATATAAAAGGCATAATGATTATTTCATAATATGTAAATGTAGAACGATAGTAAAGGATGAAATACAAGCAAGATACAAGTGCATAGCTCTTGTTTTCTTTATTTAATTTGATATCTTGTATATTCTACTTGTTTAGGATATACGGCCTTTTCAACGTGCGAGATTTATGTCGTAATACAGACACTGCGTGATTGAAAAGCAGCATTACCCTATGTTGAGAACACAATGCGTACATATCTGTTGATGTCTGTGCATATTAATTTCTTTAATATTGCATTATTATTACTCTGTAAATATATTTAGTGTTTTTATTCCCTGATAAACTTTGTAAACACATTTTGTAAGTCATTATGTTATTTTATATCTTATTTGTAAATGTTATTTGTAAATAATTGATGTGCCGTGTATCTTTCACATGAGTAGTCGTAAATCCCGCCGCTTTTTTATATGACAAAAATGCAAGGGTTTTTTTAAGTTTCTTTTTCAAGTATAAGAAAAGAAATATTTCATATTTAAAATCTTTTTTGTAATAGTAAACAGTATGAAGTTTTTATTGGCATAATTTACTTTCCTTAAACATAGTAAATAATACTTGATAAATTAAATTTTTGATAGCTTCGGGGTATATACCGACTTTTATTCTCGACAGAAACCGAGATCTCTTTCATTTGTATAACGAGCGAGTGAACCGAGCCGGGTCTCGTGCCGTTCTTATATTCTCAATAGAGACTGAGATTTTTTTCATTGTATAATACGTTCGTGTAAGGCCAAGACCTCTTTATAATTCAGTTGAAATAACAAACATTTTTACCAAAATGTAAGCAGTATACGGAGTGAACTTCCATATATCACGAAACAGATCATTTTCGATTTAATGTTTCAATTTGTATAATTGTTGTATAATTGTTGATAACGATCAGCGGTGACAGTTTCATGCGGATTTAACATATTACACAACACCTTCTTGATCCCACCAAATATACAGCAATATGTCTAATTTGAATATCGCGCCTTTTGCGGATTTTGTTGATTGGCTTGGATTAAACCATGATCTTATTTATGTGCAATTGATTATCGAAATAGATCCACTTTTATCTTCAATAACAATTTGATATAAAAAGCTTTTCTTTTTTTGTCTGTTGATGAACAAAATACAAATATTCGATTGGTTCTTGATGGCAATTTTCGATAATTAATGTGGAACTCATTTTCTTTTTTTGTAAACTTCTTTTGTAGCATGTAAGCATATAATAACTGTTGTATGATCAACATTAGATGCTGTGGTACGTTCTGAAGTAGATTATATTGGATTTTCTATAATACTTGCAAATCTATATAATCTAGCTGTATTATAGTTGTCCCGAGCGATCTTCGTCATTAACATTGAAATCACAACTTCTGAATCATCTAAACCAATATTCACATGGAAAAATAAAATCATCATAAGTTTCTGTTGAAATTCTGTGACTTTCGGTCGTTTTCTTTTGATTTTTAGGAAGCTCAATTTTTGGGATGGTGTAACGATGTTTACTAGGTCTGTTATTAGTAAATGGCTAAATATCATGAAGTAATATTAAAATAAGACACAATAACTATGATTGGAATGTCTTCGACAATACTGATATTAGATCCATTCCTTGCAAAATTCTCAAAATTAAATCACACTTCTAATATCTATATTACAAGAGTGAATAACTTTTGCCACAATTAAAAAATTTTATCGATTAATATAAGAAACGCAGAAATAACTTTTATTAGATAAATAATATAAATTTGAATAATATAGATGAGGCAGTACTCTATAGATACATAAGTTTTGCGCAACTATAATAAATAGCGGCAACAACAAAAATGGGAATAATCCACATATAAAATTGAAAAATCAGAACTGACCTAGAAGATAAAAATAAAAATAAAGTCCGTTGAAATCATACAGGAAGCATCACGGAAAAAGAGCACAGAAGATCACTTATATGTAATATTAATGTAATGTCAATTTATTATCGTATGTAATTTGTTAAAATTTATGTAAATGTGCGAATTTGTAACTTTCAAATTGTTAACATTTTCGAAATAACATTGAGGTTGATCGGATACAAGGGCTGAATAGTTTCGACGTTCAATTATTTTTAATTATTTTTGTTCTTTAATTTGATATTTGCTGTAATGCGTGTATCAATTCGCGCGCTTGCGTATAAAGTTATATTATACATGTGAAGTTATATTATATACGAAAGTCGTGAGATAATCGTGAAATATTTGCATTACGAACGTTGGGAGTGTCGCGAGCGTCACAAATATCGTGATCATAGCGAGTCTCAAGAAATAATTTCTCACATGCAATATTCAGACAATACACAATATTTATAAAATATTTGTAAGATATTTATAACTCATTTGAATCATTTTCTAAACATTTATTAAAATATTTTGTAAATATTGTTATGGTCTTAGATTGAACAGACCATAAAGATTTATCACATAAATATTTCATAAAAGTATTTATAAAAATGTATAAAATATTACTAAGAATATTAAGTATTTTACTTATCATAAATGTCATGTAAAATATGTAGTTTATGTTTTAATAACATTTTTAATAAGGTTTTTATTACTTCTTTTCTTTCTACATAAAATATCTATAAAATTTTTATATATTAGTATATAAAAAAGTAAACGATAATAAATATCTATAAATATTTATAATAAATATTGTACTGTCTGGATAAGATTATGTTGATTATTATATATGGACAGCACAACATAAGACAGCATTTTTTTCAACAGCAAAATAATAACGATTAAAGATACGAATAAAGGTACTATAATTCTAATACGTAACTCCTTAAACTCTTTCTACTGCGTTCAATTCTAAGGTAAATATGTTCATAAAACTTTATTTTATAGCTTATTAGTATGCAAGTTCTTCGGAGTGTCATTAATTTATGATTTTATTTAAAAATGTTTTTTATGATATAATTTGTTGCATACCACGATCCCCTTTCTATCTCACAATTGCATTCTTCTTTTCTTTTGCAGTAGATTATAAATTGCGTTCATTCTATATGTATACCCAATGAACTTCTATTTGTAAGGCCAGATGGTAGAATTCTATAGCTAAAATGGTGTTTATAAGGATTATATCGTGTTAACATTTACTGAGTAATTTGAAAAGAGAACAAAATATTTGTCGATTATTCTTCTTTTTCTTTACTTAAATTGTGTATTGAAATAACATAAGGGAAAATTGTCGAAATTGCACTACTTTTCACGTAAATACTTATAACTCGGAAATTTTGAAGAATATTTCTTTAAGTTTTTTACTAATTATAAATTCTTTATTATGATGTAATTGTAAGTTTTTTACATGTGAAATGTGTAATATTCAATAAAACTTATTTCGAACGTTTACAACATTCTGAAAATATCACACAGCATTTCTCAAATGTCTATCAAATGTAGTCGCAAACATCTCATAATTTTATGTTTAATTTCCAAACACTTCAATAAATATACATATTAAAACTTTAATTAAACGTCTACTCAACACTTAAGCACCTTTCAAACTTTCAATAAACTATTTTCTCCAGTGAATACAATATATTACTTCTTTTACGTAATTTTTTTAATCATTTATGAAATTAAAAGATTTTTAAAAAATTTTACTAAGTCAATAATTAGTGTAATTTAAGAAATGAGATTTCCAAATCGCATCACAGGTTACCGAAATTGCAGGGTTCTTTACTATTCACAAAGTCTAACTTGTTCCATTTCATGTAAAACTTTATACCCTTCATGACATTCAATAACATCACAAAAATGTTTTAGAAAAATGTGATATTATGTGCTCTACATTTCATCTAATTTTATTTTACAATTTTTATATTTCAAAATATGATTTTTGGATATTTTGATACTTTCTGTATTCTATTTTGATTACTTTTTGTTCATTGTAACAACCGTTGTAAGAACCGTTTTTATCGTGATAACAAAAATCATTTGTTAAATCAATGTGGTGCAATTTAAAAGATTATGGCATTTTATATAACTTTATTTATCTATGCTATATAAACAAGAACAAAAAGAAAATGTTAACCCTATTAATCTAATTCTAAATATACTATGATTATTACAAATGATCAAAATCGAAGCCATTCATATTACTTTTTCTCGATTCATTAATATATGTAGAAGAGAAGAAAGTAATATGGCACCCATTTTCATTTTATTGAATAACTTTGTTTATAATTAATATTTTCTATTGAAACTTACACGATTACATTCGTCAGAGTGTTGTTTGATAGGTTTTAGACTCAAAGTAAAAAAATATTTATTATTTATGACGTGATTTATAAAAATCTAATGCACTGCATAATCGGTAGAAGAAAAAAAAATGATTGTAATATGGCTATCCATAAAAATAATTTTAAAACATTAGTTTAGTTTAAAAGAAACACAATACTTTGTTACAAAATTATATATTTTTAATTTTCCATGTTTAGAATTTTCCTGCGTTCAGAAGTTTTAAAAATACCATTAGAAATTTCATTAAAAATAATATTTCATCACTGATTAACATTAAGCAACAAGCATAAAATGATTTCTATATTGTTTTTAAACACCGCTCTTTAGAATGACAATTGATTTATCGAAGAAATATTTCAATATAAAAATTTTGCTTAAAAAACCATGTTAACAAAATTCTATGTTATTGTTTTAAGTTTGTACAACTTAAAATGTATAAAGCCGAATAAAAAGTAAATTAACAAAAAAACACTCGAATGTATGTACTTTCGTGTGATAATACACTCAAATTCGAGAATAATGAGGAAGTATGAGTAATTAAAGGTTAAAGATGAACCTTGAAAAAGTTTAGACGTGCTCAAAAGTAAAAATGCCTTATAACAATTGTCAGTCATTATGTATTGGCATATTAGCATCACTAAAAAACGGCGGGCTACTAAACGAATAACTCCATAAGTAATTGTTAGAATACGTCACCTAATAACGGAAATAATAGGGGTAGCCATTTTGTCGGCAGTAGCTATAATATTCTCTTCTTCTCTATGTATAAAGAAATAGCCACAATAGCACGATTTTTCTACAAACATGAATAATTCCTACTGTGCCTAACGTTTCGAATAATAAAATATCATAATAGTACTTGATAGTTTTCAAACAACCTTATAGAATTGTATAAATACAACAATTGAATTTTTAGATGATATGTGATTCAGGAATCAACAATTTCGGTTATCTTCCCCTATACCAAACAAAGACTAGCCATGCACCTTCTTGAGAAGTGTATTCGTGTTAAGAGCCACAGTTTACCACCTCAAGAAAAGAAAGCTAATTTGGTAGCTATGAAACAATAATGATAGCTTGTCAGATTTCACTTACCTCTATTGCAGTGTAGGGTGAATATTCGCCTGGAAAATTTATGAAAAAAGAGAAAAATGTAGCAGCTGGCTGGATAGTGTTGATAAACGATGTGGAGTTTGGCACGTCCGCACTGATTAAATCTTGTTTATCTACAGTAATGATAGTATCTTGTGTTGTCATTTTCAATGTATCCGTTATTCTTTTTGTACCCTTCTAATTGCGGTTGTCGAAGAATGTATGAGAATCTTTATCTTGACTAGCAATTCTCTTTATTCCACAGTCTTCATCAATTTTCGCTTTTCCTGCAAAATTATGATCACTTTAAGTTCTGTACTCTTGGACCTAATAAAAACAATTTCAGATATATTAAACACAATTAAATGTTAATTTATACAATTATAACACACTTATATAAAAATAGATCTTTTTGAGAAAGTGGAGTGATCTGAATAAACAAACTGTTTTCATTTGGATATTTGATCGCTGAAAACGAATTCAACGGCTAAAGTTGGCTACTATATTACAATTTTGAATAAAATGGCGCTCAATAAGTAAAAAATGACAAATTTTCTAAGACCTTTAAGACGTTATAGCATCGGCATCAAATTTTTGTCATTTTATTAATGCCATATAAAAGTATGAAACTTTGCTTTAAATTAACATGCATTTTATCATATTTGGATTTGATTCTTCCTTTTCGCAATATAGTTAAAATAAGAGACACTGATAATGTGCTCTCGATATTAATATGATGTCCAGCATTAGTCCGTTAACTAAATTTGGCTATCACATCACAATTAACAGTTCACTGATAATAAAACATAAAAGCAAAAAAGTATTACACAGCACCATGTCATGTAATAGTCAAATTTAATTAATAGATTTGTGTTAACAGTGAAAAATACTTCGGAAAGACTATTTGTACTCCTTGAAAGAAAATAATGCCGGACATGTGATATTAATGCCGAGCGCATGCGAGCAATGTCCTTTATTTTAACTGACTCGAAAACAAAGAAGCAAATAGAAATGTGACAAAAATATGTTTAAGCTTTCGCTTGGTATTAACAAAATTTGAAAAATATATATTGTAATACACTTTCGATCCAATCTGTTAAAAAATTACATTTTATTTTGCGATTAGCTTATCCAAGTCAAATGAATGAATAAGACAAATGGTACTGTTCTATAGGCGAACTCAAAAATTCTGAGGAAATTAAGTTTTAACCAGTGTTTCCACCAATGTGATCTGAAATTTCAAAATATTCTCCAAATTTTTTCATTCTCCCTCTTTCTCTTTCTTTAAAATTTCTCCATATTTTTCCCATTAAAAGAATTTGTTATACCAGATTCTATTATTTTCAAAAATAACATTCTAAATTTTTATTTTTATAAAAAATTGTAAAAATATTATATTCAAATTATTTATTTGGAAACAATCGAAGTAACAAAAAGATAGACTATTTTCTGAAACAATCTATAATATATAATAGGGCTATACGAGCCAGTGCTGGGATTCTCTAACTTGTTATGACAATTCGGTATCGTTACAGTGTTGTTGCGCAGATATTATACATGATAGAAAAGCTGCGCAACACAGTTTTTTGTCGTTATAGACACGTAACGACAACATAACGAGTTAGAGAATTGCACTACAGGCCGGTTACTAATACCTAAATATAAACAATTAAAATAAACAGTCCGAGTAAAAATTTTATATAAAATTCTATATGACCATATCTAAATCATCATATCCTATACAAAACATCCCGTACAGAAAATTGCAGCAATGTTGCAATGTTGCAGATTGCAATGCAACATTACGGAGACATTGCAAAAATATAAATTAACGATATGCCTGCAACATCTCATAGCATATGCCAGTAATATTCCAGAAACATTGCAATATCATAATTTTTTAATAAAGTAATGGCAATAAAGAGCCAAAGCAGAATATTCGCGTATAATAATATATTAAGTTAACTCATCTATAATTATTTATCCAGATTTAACAAACTAAGGTCGGGCGACGTTACTAAATTTTCCGCTGAATCTCTACATTTCCTAACAGCACAACCGTCTATATGTCGATTATAAGTCGACTCATCCAAGTCAGGCTTTCAGAGTTGACGGCAAATCGACTTTACATAGACGTCTGCAGGCAGTTTTCAAATGTTGACTCTAAGATGTCTAGAAAAAGGCATGTGATTCCGTGGTGCTGTGTGCATCATAATATTGTTGAAAAACACGAAATTCATATCAATAGAAATAAGTCCATATATGAAGAAACCTAGATCTACATTCCAATGAACAAACAATATTGTTTGATTGCTTTTTAATAAAAATTTGTTCATATTTAACTTAATTATTGTATTATATTGATATATATTTTCTAATTTGGTTTTGCATTCTTATTTAAACAAATAACAGAAAAGTTATTCCAGATGCTATTCTGCATTTACGAAATTAATAAAAAAAAAACCGTAACTTTATATTTGTTTATATAAATACTGTGCTTTAATTATAGATATATTTATTTTTTTGATATATATTGACCTGATATACCAATTATATACACATATTAGCAAAGTGTTCACAGATCATCATGAGGAATCAGTTCGCAGCGATCACGGAGGTCAAACAACGTTCACCGTAGTCGCGACTTGGATGGATGACCGTTTGGAAATTTTGCGAAAAAAGATTCTCGAGATTTTTTTTTGTGAAAATTGTTTTTTAAAATGTTACAAAAATATTGTTTTGTTTATTGAAATTATGTGGTGTAATAATATTTATGTGAACATTTTGAAAAAATTCATAACATTGCAATGTTGCTGAGATGTTTCAATGCAATATTTCAAAAAGCGGACATTTTAATGTTGCTGCAATCTTCCAGCAATATTGCAGCAATGTTTCGCAATTAATATGCAATATTACAATGTTTTAACAAAATTATTCTGCAATACCCTATGATCAGAAAGTACCGGGAATTTTTAAATAAAACAAAATAGAGTTAAATTTCAGGCAAATTTATTTTATCTCCTTCAAAATATGATCCATCTGAAGCAACACACATGTGCCAACGCTTGACCCAGTCCTCCATGCATCCCTGGTAGGCCGACGAAGGGATGGCCTTTAGTTCACTCGTCGCATTCTCTTTGATCTCCTCGATCGACTGAAATCTCTTTCCACGAAGTGGCAACTTCAACTTGGGGAACAAAAAAAAGTCGCACGGGGCCATATCAGGTGAATACGGTGCTTGCTTGATGGTATTTACTTGATGTTTGGTCAAATAATTCATTGGTGTTTTTGCAAGAAATTCAGATCCTTCGGAACGAGCCTGGCTGCCACGCGTCTCATACCCAAAACATCAACCACAATATGCTGTGCCGTTCCATGTGCAATGCCAAGTTCACTAGACATCTCTCTTAAGCTGGTATGACGATTTTCAAGCACCATTTCTTTCACTTTCTTCACGTTTTCATCGGTGTTCGACGTCGATGGACGTCCGGAACGAGGGAAATCTTCCACCACTGTACGACCACTTTTAAAGTCTTTATACCACTCGTATGCTCTTGTTTTTGATAGAGCAGATTCGCAAAATGCTTTTTGCAACATTTTCAGTGCATCGGCACACGAAATTTCGTTCGCAACACAAAATTTCAAACAAACTCTTTGTTCAACAAAATTATTCATGGTAAAATGCGGCAAAATGAAAAAAGTTGACTGATGTAAACAAACGCCAGGCAGACACTAATGATCGGATGGCACTAAAACCTGACAGATGTGCGTCTTAAGGTCGTACCAACATAAAAAAAAAAAATAAACCGGTTCCCGCATGCGCGGTACTTTTAAATAAAAAATTCCCGGTACTTTCTGATTATAGGGTATTTCTGCAATCTCTCTGTGCTGCATGGGCCCATACAGCACAGAAAATTGCAGCAATATTGCAACAATGTTGCAATGTTGCAGATTGCAATGCAATATTACGGAGACATTGCAGAAACGTAAATTAACAATATACTTGCAACATCTCGTGGCATATTCCATTAATATTCCAGAAACACATTGAAATATCATAATTTTTAAATAAAATAATGGCAATAAAAAGCCAAAGCAGAATTTGAGGAAAGTATATAAAATCACACAAACAAGACAAGCACGAAGATTTAGCTGCGACCGTAAAAAGCATTCTTGTTCAACTTGTATTGATACAACAACGGTCAAAATATCTCTCTCTACTACTTTAAAAGTCACGCTGCCTTGGAAAGCGTTCTAACTCGTAGTCGATTATTGCGAGAAATATCATCACAGCCTCAGTGGTCGAGTTGGCTAAGACACCCGTACCGGAGATTTGAAAGGTCCCAGGTTCGAACCCTGACTAAGGTGATATTTTTCGCAATAATTTCTTTATAGTTTTTGTCAGGAGGAAAAAGGGTTAATATTTAATAATACGTGATATTACTTAATCTTGTTCAATTTAAAATTGTGTTATGACTGAAAATTAATTTGGCGCGCAGTTCATTGAACTTCAGGAAAGTATATAAAATCACAAAAACAATACAAGCACGAAGACCTAGCTGCGATCGTAAAAGGCATTTTTGTTCAATTTGTATTGCCAAAGCAGAATATTCGCGTATAATAATATATTAATTTAACTTATCCATAATTATTCATCCACATTTAGCAAACTAAGGTCGGGCGACATTACTAAATTTTCGGCTGAATCTCTACATTCTTTAATAGCACAACCGTCCATATGTCGACTGTATGTTGACTCATTCAAGTCAGACTTCCAGAGTTGACTGCAAATTGACTTTGCATAGACGTCTGCAGACATTCCTTAAATGTTGACTTTAAGACGTCTAGAAAAAGGCTTGCGGTCCGGTGGTGCTGTGTGCATCATAGTATTGTTGAGAAACATGAATATTCATATCAATAGACAAAATAGATTTATATATGAAGAAACCTCGATCTACATCCCAATGAACAAACAATATTTTTTAATTGTTTTTTTTAATAAAAATTTTTTCATATTTAATTTAATTTAATTATTGTATTATATTGATATACATTTTTTAATTGCATTTTTAGTTAAATAAATAACAGAAAAGTTATTCTAGATGCTATTCTGCATTTGCGAAATTAATAAAAAAATACTATAATTTTATATTTGTTTATTTGAATACTGTGCTTTAATTATACATATTTCATTTTTTCGATAACGTATATTGACCTGATCTACCAGTTATATACACAAATCAGCATAAAGTGTTCACAGGTCATCATGAGGGATCAGTTCGCAGTGATCATGGAGGTTAAGCAACGTTCACCAAAGTCGCAACTTGAATGGGTGACTTAGAAATTTCTGAAAAAAAATTCCCGGGATTTCTTTTTGCAAAAAATGTTTTTTAAAATGTTACAAAAATATTGTTTTGTTCATTGAAATTATGTAGTGTAATAACATTTATGTGAATATTTTGGAAAAATTTATAATAACATTGCAATGTTGCTGGGATGTTTCAATGCTGTATTTAAAAAAAAACGGACAACTTAATGTTGTTGCAATCTTCCATCAATGTTGCAACAATGTTTAGCAATCAATGGCCCGTATTCATAATTGTGACTTATTTTCAAGATCGTCTTAAGTATGGTCTTAAGTTACCCTCTAGATTCAGAGTCATGAATCAAGCAAATGCTTGAGTAAAATCTGAAGTCAAGACTTGTTTGAAAACGTCTTGTTTGGTCTCGACATGATTCATAGACAGATCTTATTCAAAATATGACCAGACTTAAGACTATCTTATTAGTCATGAATTCATAGTCGTAGTAAGACGTTTTGTATGACGTATATACAGCCAAATAAGACGATCTTCGCCAAGTCGTGGTCGAAGTAGACTTAAGCAAAGCTGTAGAGTACTATTCTAACCTCAAATTAATGTTTGCTGGAGTTGAAATACTTAAATTTAAAAAAATGACAGCAAAGACAAGACTAGTTAATCGTAGATTTTTAATTTCTTTATTCTTGTAAAGTATTGAAAAAAAAATATAAAAAATATTTTTAATTTTTTTTTACACAACTTATATATATATATATATATATATATTTACACAACTTTTATATATATATATATATATATATATATATATATATATATATATATATATATATATATTAACATGCTCTTTATGCAGTTCTTCGATCTGTGCAAAAATTGCATAAAATAACTGTTAAAATTTATAATTATAATTTTTACTATGGTACTTAAAATATAAGAGTGATTTACAATTATATAAATATAATAATATAATCAATAATGTTTGGTAGGAAAAAATATATTAAAAATGTTAAATATATTAAAAATCTCCGCGGAAACGCAATTTTGGCAGCGGATAACCATATGTTATTGATTTACCGAGACGATAAATATCTATCAGTATTAAATAATATTTGAATTAAACATTAATGGATATTAAGTAAATATTAAATAAATATTAAATAAATGTGCAATTAATGTTAAATTAATGTTTATGAAATTATTGTTTCAATAAAGTTTAATGTAAAATAAATATTAAATTAATGTTAAATGAACATTAAATTAACGTTTTTAAAATTATAGTTTTAAATAAAAAATTAAAGCAAAATAAAAATTTAATTAATTTTGAAAAAATGTTAAAGTAATGTTTTTTTAAATCATCATTGCAAATAAATTATTAATGTAATATAAATATTAAATAAATGTTAAATAAACATTAAATAAACATTTTCCCAAATCATTATTTTAAATGAGTAATTAATGAAATATAAATGTTAAATAAACGTTAAATAAATATTAAATTAATATTTTTTTAAATTATTATTTTAAATATTTAATTAATGTTAAATAAATATTAATAAAATTTTTAATAAATATTATTGTTATAATGAATTGTACAATAAATAATTAATATTAAATAAATATTAAAAAAGCATTTAAAAAATATTGTATACTGATTGGGATATATTATTTGATATATGTATAATCACAAAACTCAACTTTAATAAATAATCTTATGTTTTATAATATTCTCCCTATTTTTAATCATATTTTTTAAAAATTTAATTCTCTAATAATTTTATTCTTCATTACTTTTAATTTATATGATCACGCATTGTAGAATTTTTTGAGATATTTTGCTGTATTTTATTTTTCATTAAATTAATAAAATTTTTCGATTATCAATTATATAATTGTTTACAATTAATGTAAGCTAATAAAATTTAAATAATTAATCATATTACACTAATTGACTCGAAATTCTCGAGTTTGTTGTTGAAGTTATAAGATTTATATAGGTATAATACTTGAATATAATACTTCGCTGATTTTATAGTTTAACAGATTCAATGGAATATTCGGTCTGATCCGTTTAGCTCAATGTATGCAATGTTCTCATTGGAGGATTCATAAGAAATATCACGGAAACCGATTCATAAATAAACGTTAGCTTGAGCATTGCTTCGCGAAGACGATCTTATATCAAATAAGCACAACTTGAACAAGAACTTCTTCGCCAAGCTCGCCTTAAGTCATGACTATGAAATGAACTACTATTGAGACGATCTTATTCGAATAAGACGATCTTCGCCGATCTTAAGTGCTAATTTGAGACTCGCCTATGAGTACCGGCCAATATGCAATATTACAATGTTTCAATGAAATTGTTCTGTAATGATCCTGCAATCTCTTTGCGTTGTATGGGCAGTAACGGTTAAACCGATCAAGTTCTGAGTAGTCTCAGTCGATAGCTTGGGAAAAATTGCATTACTAAAAGTGTTTTTACTTTTTCTCTCCGTGCCCTACGTGCGGAGATATCGCGATGCAAAGTCCAAATCTTAACGTTTTACATTCAGATACGTCATCGCTCTCGAATCTTGTCCAGTACATCTTTTTGACACAAGTAGCGAGTGGCGCTCGATACTACACTATCAGCTACACTATGCCACCATGTGATGCATCACGTGGTCGCGATCATGATTGCCGCAACGGCCGCGACATGACTGTCTTCTTAACTTGTAACCTGAATCATCAATAATAGGAGTCCGGATTGTGTCGTCGTACTGAACAGACGTGTCACAAAAGCTCTGTCCAAAACTTAAGTGTTGCGGTAAAACGTAGTAACGCAAAGGCGGCGAGTGTGTGTAGAACTAAGTGTCCTAACAAAAAAAAAAAATTGTATAAAAAGAAAGAATAAATCACGGAAAGTGTTCCCCCGGCCGGCCGGACGGAGGAGCAGATTTAAGCCGTACGCAAAGGATGTAAGTAAAGAAGTTGGAAGAAGAAAGAGAACAAGATCATCGTCTAAGGATCCTGACAAGAGCAGTGCCGAGGGTTATACAGACGAAGAATACTTTACATCAGAAATCAAAGAGGGTAAAGATGTTGAAATGGAGGTGACGAAAAACACAAAGGGGTTAGATTTAAAATTAGATGAACTGTCAGATTTAGATATTAGCGAGATAATGGGTATACCTATGATAGCAACGGAAAGTTCCGCTGCGTTCGGAGACAAGGAAACAAGGGGGAGAAGGACACGGTGAGGTAAACATGCGAGTGGAACGTGAAGATGCGGTCGATTGTGAACAGACAAAAGACAAATCAAATAATAAGAAAAATGCTAAATCGAATAGTCAGGTTACAAATATAGATCTCACAGAACAGGAAAGTACAAATGATAGTAATTTAAATTAAGATAAATATGTTGTAATAGATGCCGAACTAAAGTTAATGAAAGATATAGATAAGTTTGAGGATGATAATTTAATTAAAAAAATTTGTAGCAGAATAGATGTAAATGTTAAAAGTTAATGCAATATAAAATGTAGGATTTTACAAGAACATTGTACTATGAGCAAGGTTACAAATAGCATTAAGATTTCACTATGATGTAACCAGAACCGAGTTAGACCGATTAATATAGATATGATAAAATTCAATATGGCAATATTAACTTTTAAAAATACAATCGAGGCTAACGCTTGCTTGGACAAATTCGATAAACTAACAAATAAATGGCTTCAAGGTTTTGTTGATTTTTCAGCTACTTTCAACAGAGGTGTAATCACCGATTGGTCGTATGATATCTCTGAGTTGTGATAAAATATAATTGAAAAACCAGACATATTTAAAATAGAAAAAATGAAGAAGAGGATCTGGGATCAAGTAAACAAAAAATTCCTGTGGCAATATACTAATAACTTATTAGTAACAATGAAAGGTAATACAATAAAAGACAAAATAATAATCTGAAATAGATTGCATATAGGGTTAAGAGTTAGACCGTATGTGGAGCCGGTCGTTCAATGTTTTAATTGTTTCAAATTTGACCATTTTAAAGCTCATTGCAAAAACAGGGTTAAATGCATAATATGTGGAGACAATATGCATGGAGAATGTCAAAAACCAGTGGCGTGCAGTAACTGTGGAAAAGAACATCGACTCACAAAGAAAAGCTGTCTCATTGCTTTAAAAAACAAAGAAATAAAAACCATCATGGCTTATAATAACATTTCATTTCAGGAAGTCAAAAGAATAGTCAGGGATAGCTGTACAGGACAAAAACCGACGATATATGATAGATATATCAATCCTACCAAATGGCCAGCATTGCTTGGAAAAATAATAATAAAGAGACGGAAATAAGGATAAATCAACAAATGACCGAGCCTATCCGATCACATGGTCTAGTATTGTGTGCAACAATAAAAGACTGAGACTGAAACAAAGAAGACTGACTATCCTCGAAAAGATCACAATAACATGAGAAGTAACGAAAACGGAGCAATCTCAAATCCCCAGGAAACACACAGGAGCATCAGAAGAGAAAGAGAAAAAAAAGGGAAAGATGTAAATAGGAATACGTGAACTATTATAAACAATTTAACTATAATACAATAGAAATAACCAAAGAAAAAAGAGAGATAGCCTTCCGTCCATCAAAATAAATCTGGAATAAATAAAATAAATAAAACTAGCAATGTTGAAGATGAGATAGTCAATGACTGGACTCCTAGTTTTGATTGGTCACTGCAAATTGCAAGGGACAAATGTATAACATTCCGAAAGTTTCGAAAAGATTTTTTGGAGCTTTTAAGGAAACATATCACACCCAAGGGAGACCAATATGAAGAAGAATACACACAAATGGAAAGTATGTTACAAAACCTGAATAAAAGAAAACAGGACTTGGAAAGTTATCAAGAAGAATTAGAGAAAGCAAAACGAACTAGTATAGATGCCAAAAAAGATTATTGGATACGGGAGAGAGAGAGAGAGAGAGAGGAATTGTATTGTATAGCTATGGCGAATATACTTATGTAGAATGCAGGAGGTATAAACAGTAAAAAAGCAGAGTTATCTAAAAATGTATTAAAGTATGACATTGTTGTTATAACAAAAGCTAAACTTAACTGTAATAAATCATTGTATGTTTCAAGTTTTAAAACATATAAAAGTAATAATTTAAATAATAGAGGGGTCGCAATATTAATCAAAAACAATATTGAATTTAAGACTATTGAAGAATGAGTTATTAATTCGAATAATATTGAAGCATTGGGATTAAAGTACAAGCAATTACTAGGAGCTACAACTTTATAGCAGTATACAGAAAACCATACGAATGTGAACCAATAACAGTTTGGTACAACTTGTTCAGTTTCAAAGGTGCGGATAAAGATTCTATTATCGTAATTGACTTTAATGTTCACAATAACACATAGAACTGCGTTAATATAGACAGAAATGGGGAAAGGCTATACTCTGCTATGTTTCAAAAGGATTATATTAATATTAATGATGATACTAAAACAAGGATGGGTTATCATGATCAGGCTGCATCGAATATAGACCTGATTTTTACAAATCGAAATCTAGCAGATAAATTAAACTATCAACAATTGCCGGACGTTTGGACCACTATCCAGTGGCCATCTACGTGGAGGTGAATTTCTAATCCTACAAGAAACCAACTAACAGGATCACTAACCAGAACACTAGTTGGATATTGTACCAAGATAAAATAAAGGAAGAAATTGAAAAATCTCAAGAAAATATTAATAAGTTAAAAGAAGACAATAATATACAGGAATTATATTAGTGGTTTGTAACCCTAATTAAGAATTCAGCTTTGATCGCTTCAGGTAAAGATCTCAAAAAAATAAATAAGTTAAAAGTCAGAAACAATAATAAAAATAATAGACAAAAAGTTAGTTGGTGGGATAAGGAGTGTGATAAAGTCAGGGATAATAGAATCAAAAAATTAAAAATATGGAGATGCTTGGAAAGAAATGAGGACTTTGATGCATATAAAAAAAGTCAAGCAATTGCTAGGAAAGTTATAAATAGAAAGAAAAGAGAAAGCTTCATAATGTTTTCTAACAGCATCAATAGATTTACAAGTCTCTCATATGTCTGGAACACTATGAGAACTCTTAAAAATGTCCAAAACAAAATCAACTAGAACACAAGGACAGAGAAACAGAAATCAAAAATACCATAACAGATCTGGCACCTCCCTGGGTGGAAGAAAGGAAAACTGGAGAAAACGTATTGGATAATCAAATTATGAACGAGATGAATGACACATTTTTTATGGATGAATTTTTTCGAGCTATTAGTATGATCAGGAAGGACTCAGTAGAGTCCTAGACCTAGAATATAAACAACGTGGATTATATGATGTTGAGACACCGACCTTTTAAGGGAAAGCAATTACTATTGGATATATACAATTTATTATAAATTGAGAAATGCATTCCAGCAGATTGGAGAAAATATCAGGTCATTTTTATAGACAAGATCGGCAAGGACAAAGTAAGACCTATTGCATTAATTGTTATCATGTGTCTGCAAATTAATGGAGAGACTTGTCAATGAAAGATTTATATGGTGATTGGAAAGTAACATAAACTGGATCCAATGCAAAACGGTTTTAGAAGAGGAAAATCATGCACGGAAAACCTAGCTAAAATGGTTCCGGACATTAGATGTGCCAATTTAGATGGCGATTACACTCTTGCATTTTTAGACGTAACTTTCGCTTACGATAACGTAAACTTTAGCACTATGAATAAAAAACTTAGAGAGAAGGGTTGCCCTTCAGATACATACACGCAGAAAATTTTTCTCGAATAATGTACAATGCTCATAATAAAATTTACTAGATTTGCATCGCACCGGTAGGATATACGCGTATTCAACCGGAAATTAATATATGACAATAGAAAAGTAATAGTTTGGTTAGATACATCTTGTGACCTAAAGGTAAATAAATTTGCCATACTAACAAGGAAATATGAAGAAAGTAAAAAAGTCCCATACTAATATGTGTATATTCGACGTTGTAGCTTGAATTGCGCGTTGTTTCTTAAGACAGTATAAGAAAAAAAAATAATCTAGAGTGGTACCTACTGTGAGCTGTATAGAAATATTCGTTGTGTATCTGGCAATAATCTATGTTCTTCATAGAAATGCGATAGTAACCGCGGACACGCGGACTGCGCACGATCGTTAATCTCGTGTATGTGAAGTGTGAAGTGAGGAGCGCAATGTATAACGATACCAGCAATAAGTACGAGGTAAGAAAAGTCTCATCCAATATTTGTTGCGTTCGGCATTGCAAATCTTAGATGCGAGCTAGCAGAGAGAGCTTGAATCACGTAATCCTCAACCAATCAAAGAACCGAGATGTGAATTGCCGAACGATTTTCGAGGTTAAAAGCACTTTCGACGCCTCGGATTTGCATTGCCGAACGCTGTATAATTAAAATTATTTTTAAGAAGATTATATGTTACAAGAATTCACATAGCACTAACTTCCAAACGCTCTTGGAATGTCCTTATGACGTAAACGTTCTTTGGAGGTTAGTGCTGTGTAAGAATATCGCGTTGCACTTACACTTGGCGCGAGCGACTACCGTGTATCTTAATATTTTTTTCTACTATTTATGTATAGTTTTTTGTTATTTTGAAATAAGTAAAATACATATAATTTTTATTTATAGCTACCAGAAGTAGTCAATTTAGATACTGCATCTTGTAGTAATGCACAAGGCTTTATTTTTCCATCGAAGCTTTCATCTTCATACCTTTGCAATGATAGTCAACTCCAACGACCCCAACCCACAACATGCATACTATTAGAGGATGCAAGTATCTCAAGTAGTGATAGTAGTGAGTTGACCGAAAAAAATGTACAAGTTAGTAATGAGAACAGTGAATCGGTACGTATATTTACACACACACACACACACACGCACGCACGCACGCACGCACGCACGCACGCACGCACGCACACACACACACATTAATATATATGTACACACAGAAAAATATCCATCGTGCAGCAAAGAAAAACAAAGAACATGATTCGTATATTTGTTTTAAGTAATAGTCTTGTTCAACGAAGAATATTTTCTTAATTTCAACATACATTCATATATATATAACATTAGCTATATATAACATTAGCTATACATGTTTAGAACAATACCTTGATATATGTAGTAGACTTTATTTTAAATAAATGTGATACTTACGATGACCATATTATATACTTGCGAATTTTTTCGTATATCACAAAAGCTGTTGTTATATTCAAATTAATAAACAATTCTAAAACTATTGCTTAAAACAAATAAACAAACCAAGTAATTTGGTTTTCTTGGCTATACAATGGATATTTTTCTGTATATATGCACAATTACTATATAATGTTATATTGTAATAATATTAATTTATATTAATTACAGAATTTGAAAAGGTACTTGCAAGAAACCAGCGAAGGTAAAATTATATTATCTGCATACTATAATAACAATAAAACCCTTAATTCTGTACTGCGTTCTCGATTAGTACGACTCATTATCAAAGGAGAGAAAGACAGAATATTATCAAAAATCTCAGTAGCAGACAAATTAACTAATTTTGTGTTAGTATCTTATATTAATACTTCTTATACAATAATATTATATGATATATATATATATATATATATATATATATATATATATATATATATATGTATGTATGTATGTATATATGTGTTAAATATATTTTGTTTCTTCAAAACAAAGTTTCCCTGAGCTATTTCACAATTATTTTTTTACTTGCAGTATAACAACTTCTCGGTTTCAAAAATTAGCAGGAGACATTGTTAAAATATTTAAAGGAGAGTCTTGTTACACATATTATACGCCGTTTACATGTAAGAATGGTGTTCGTATACAGGCAAGTGGTAAGTTCTGGGAACATTATAATTATATAAAAGGAGATTTGAGAAAACAAGGAATACTCCTTCAGCGATCAATTTCCAAATCCATACAAGAGACATATGCACAGACTGAAATAGATGGTACTATCCTAATATTAATATGACATTGACCATTTTACACGTGACTGTATAAAATTTTTATACTACAGAAGACAAACTGCAATGGTTATTCCACCACACAGAACCGTGGGAGCAAGTGTGTGAATATTGGAATAATACATATAGGGCTAGGAACAAGTTATTAATGCAAGACAAACTAAATGTACTTGAATATTTTAATAAGTTTCCTTGTCTTCAATTAAGCAAAGGACAACATCTGGTAAGAGTTAAAACAGGGTTATGGCCGAGTTGCCCATTTTCGTCCAGTTTTGCGACGGTTATAACCACTTCTTTAATTTTTCCTCATTTTGTAGCATCTAGACTTCTCTCGGAGACATACGCGTGATATGAGGGATGTTAAAGTTACAAATTGCATGCCAATGTCGCCACGCATACTGTTCAGTGTTAGAAATGTATTATTGTCATCATTATTATCAATATTATTAATAATAAAACATTTCTAACAGTGAGCAGCACACGTGGCGACATGCGCCAAATTGACATGCAATTTGTGACTTTAACATCCCTCATATCACGCGTATGTCTTCGAGAGGAGTCTAGATGCTACAAAATGAGGAGAAATGAAAGGAATGGGGATGGTCGTCGCTGAAATGGACAAAAATGAGCAACTCGGCCATAGGCCTACGTTAAAGTATCGATATAGAGCAAAACGTTATCTATAAAACTATTTTTGTTATATAATTCTGTAAAATTATTTTTTTGTGATTATATTATTATAATTAACTTCATTTTGAGACACGTATATTTGTTACTTGACTCTCTTTCTTTCTATCTGTTACATTTGCACGCACGCACGCACGCACACGCACGCACGCACGCACATACATACGCGCTAACAACCTTATTACAAAATTTCTAGCTCGTAGAAGACTTTAACAGACAGTATCCCGAAAAAGAATCGATATTTCCTAAAAGGTGGAATATTATTAAAAAAGTTATTATTGACCAACTACAGCAATTGAATAAACGCCTCAGTGTTTCAGATACAGCTCTTATATCTATTTTACCAGCAATATCTTCTGGTATAGACATTTTACCATTGCATTAAAATTGTATTATTAAAATGTTCGTGTTTAATTAGTGGATTAGTTATAAATTTTTCTTTTTTTAATAGATAAACAAGATGCGGTAATTTTTTATTTACTTCCAATTCTTATCGAATCTCGTAGAGCAGGAGGTTATAAAAGGAAAAGAAATACGAACTGTGAGCAGGATAGTGAAAACAGCATCAGAAAGTTAACGTTACAAGAATGTAGAGATGCGTTTATGTTACATGTGCAGGTATTTAAATAAAAAAATAAAATATATATAAATATTAAATCTTTTATGAGTATGAATAGTATTTTAGTTCGAATTACTACTTTATATAGACTGTTGCTGATTTGGATCGTGCTTTATATGATTTGAAGAGAAGACTGCAAAGAAACAAAGATACTTTTCAACCGACACCTCTTATAGTTGGACCTTTAGTAAACATCGAATCATCATACGTGATTGTAAACGACCAAAAGTTTAAGGTGGATTCATGTTTGCAAGCTATTGAATTAACTTTCAAGATATTCTTTGCTGTTGATTGCAAGTATCCAACATATGCAGAAACGTTTTGGATATTTTTACAAAAATCTGGTTTCGATATTCACTTACAAGAGAAATGTAACAACTCATTAAACGTTTTGTTAGGTCGCGTTAACGCAGAAATGGAGCGTTTAGTTGCGACATAATTTTTCCGAACATAAATATCATTTCATGTGCAATCGTTAATAAGATGTTTCGGTGCTATATTTGTAGTACATTTTTATGTTTCGATAATAAGTCGCTTCTAAATCATTACAAAGAATTCCATCCTTTATTAAAAATATATAGATGTAACGATAATAATTGCAGCAGATCTTTTGCTATATTTGATTCTTTTAAGAAACATAGATATAACAAACATTTATCAGAGACTAATATTACATATAATAACCAAACTATAAAACAATATGATCAAAACGCGGATTTTATAGATGCAATAGATAAAGTCTTAACAGTGGGAACAAATCAACGTATACAACATTATGAAGATAAAAAATGTGAAAATGTGGAGTATATAATAGATCCCATACAAATTAAGTCTGATTCTGATATTGAAACTGATTTAGAAGACGATTTATTTTTCGACATTCCACAAAACGATGGCCACACTAGTGAAGCGACAAACGTAAAATTTGAGGAACATAAAGAAATTATTAATTTCACAAGTAAATTATACACTTATTTAGACGTACCTCGTGTTAGGGTAAATGATATTGTGAAAAGTACAGGAAATCTCATCGACAATTATTTACTTTTACTAGAAAAACATTTATTAAATCGACTTGAAACTTTTAATTTAAGTTTAGATTCAATATCTGCTATTAAAGAAGTATTCGCAGATTTTAGTGATCCTTTCACGGATTGTAAAAGCGAATGGCGTTTTTTTAAATTGTTAAAATGCTATGATACATTTATACTTCCTGAACAATATTTAATCGGAGAAAGAGAAGAATTCCGAGAAAAGAATGGCGTAAATATTATTCAAAGTATTTCAGTGTATGCACAGTTTATTCCTCTTCGCAAAGTTTTTCAAAAAATATTTGAAATCCCAAATCTTTTTGACGAAACATTAAGATATTACCAATAGCTGAGATCAAATAACAATATTATAGAAAATTTTGTTCAGGGATCTCTTTGGGAAGAGATAAGTTCGCATTTCATAGGAAAGATTGTTTATCCTATTTTTTTATTTTTTGATGATTATGAGAATAATAATGTGTTAGGTTCTCATAAAGGCTTATCTAAGTGTGGCGCAGTTTATGTAACTATACCATGTTTACCTCCTTACATGCAATCAAAGTTAGAGAATATCTTTCTGTTCCTTTTATTTAACTCACTTGATCGACAAATGTTTGGCAATAGAAGTGTTTTTCAAAAAGCAATTGACGAGTTGCATTACCTACAAACAGAAGGTATAACAATTAAACATAAAGATGGAAACAAGCAAGTATATTTTGTTTTGTCTTTAGTCGTGGGAGACAATTTGGGTGTTCATTCTATTTTTGGTTTCGTGGAAAGTTTCAATGCTACATTTTTTTGTCGATTCTGTCTAATTAATAGAAAATGTATTTGTGATTTCTTAGATGAACGTATGTGCATTCTCCGTAATGTAGATAATTATACTTCACTTTTGGCATTAAAGGATGTGAGTAAATCTGGTATAGTTAGTCAGTGTGTGTTCAATGATTTAGATTATTTTCACGTTACAAAAAATTTAGGTGTAGATGTTATGCATGACATTTTAGAAGGTGTATGCAGATACGATTTGGCGTTATTTCTAAATTATTTTATTGCTAAGAAATACTTAACTTTAATAGATGTTAATAGAATAAGATCATTTCGATACAGTCACAAACATAATATTAATAAACCTGTGGAAATCACAGAACAAAACTTAAAAAATAAAGCAATCATAATGAGTTCTGCCGAAATGTTGTTATTAGTAAGGCATTTTTGTTTAATTATCGGCTCTTTTATTCCACAGGAAGACGAATGTTGGCAGCTTGTTATTCTTTTAAAGCAAATAATCGACATTACAACTAGTTCAAGAGTTCATTGTGAAACGTATCATTTATTAGACACTATTATTAATGAATATTTAACTTTATTAAATAACCAATTCCCAGGCAAGATAAAACCGAAACATCACTTTTTAATTCATTATGCTCGAATAATGAAGCTTGTCGGTGTATTATGGAAAACTAATTGTATGCGATACGAAGGTAAACATAAAGAAGGAAACAAAACATCCCAAGCTACAAATAGTCGAGCAAATATTTCAAGAACAATAGCTATAAAACACCAACTGCTTTTAAACTACAGGTTGCAATATAATATTTCATCCTGCCATTTGTTAACTCTTGGACCAGTTGCCCAAAAGAATGTACGCAAAATACCTTTTGTTAATAATTGTATTACACCTTTTCAAGTAGAATTTAACATATTAATTGCTAAGTGGATATGTTACAACAATAATATTATTAACAAAAGAGCCATTATCGTTACATTCAACGAAGAAGGAGTAGATTTTTATTTTGTGCATACTATTATTATTAATAAAGAACAAAATGACTTTGTTATTTTAACTAAAAGAATGTTACAGTGCTATCTAGATGAACATGTACAATCCTACAAAATTTATGATAATACTTGTTTTGAGTGGATTTATTTAACTAAGAAGAATTTATTTAATTCTGTTGTAACACATTGCGTTAGGCTTAGTGAAAGCGAAATTTATATTGTTAAAAAATGGTTTTAAAGAAATACCAAATAAATGAAATTATCATTGAAAAGTGTGTATTTATATTTATATATATATAAGTATTTATATATATATAATTTAATTATCCTCAGTATTTTTATTGCCATTAAGGCAATTATACATATTGCAACATAGTATGGAGAGAAGACATATTTAGTATGGTAATTATTCTTTTACGTGCATTCTACGTATGGTAAAACGCGCTCTCGAAAAAGTCCCATACTTGATAGAAATATATATTTCTGCGTATAGTTTTATTCTTTGCTCTCTAAATTTCCTATACTTTCTTGAAATCTTTTGCATATTATGACTATATCCTAGCCGTGCAAGATTAGTATGGTATTTACTTTCTTCGTGTATGCTTGTATTTTCGAGAAAAATTTTCTGCGTGTACAATTTTATCAGTAATTGGTTATATCCTAGAGAAACCTGTTTTGTTATTAACAATCGAACTGTTGAAAATAGAAAGGTTTACAGGGAATTACCACAAGGAGTGGTTCTTAGTCCCATATTGTATTCATTGTACACTAATAAAATTACTCAAGGAGCCGATAACTCGGTTCATGTGGTGCAATTTGCGGATGATGTTGCAATCTATGTACAAAGCGGGGATAGAATTGAGAATAGGAACAATCTTGAAACGGCGCTTAAAAAAAAAATTGTCAGTAATATCTTGGTTCGCGAGGCAGACGACACTTTTTTTGCCAAATTCGTTCATGTAGTGCAAAAACGCTTTGTAGTGCAAAAAATTAAATAAGCCTATAATAAATACGTGCAGTTAAAAATATACACTTTGCATTAAAGTGTTATAACACATGATTAACAAAGTGCACATTAATATAATAATGAAGCAAAGCATTAGACCGAATGCTCATTGTTAAATCCTGGTTTTGTCTCCCTACCTTTTTCTCATGTAATTTTTTAACTTTAGCGTTAATGTAAATAAATTGACGTTTAAAACAAGTGTCAAATGATTGAATGAAGATATAAAAATGATTCTAATGCCTGGTGTACGTGTAATTTGACCAGTTGAGTGTTAGAGGTCTCAACACTGTGTGTTCTCTCTGGTTTCAAAAATTTGTGACTGAATTAATTAATAAGTATGGTAAGTACATTTTAAATTCTGTTTATTAAAGATAATAAAATATGTGTAACTTTTACAATGTATATAGAGTTTACTGAACTAGTTAAATTAATATATGCTATTAAATATGATCACTCGTGTTACAAAATGAATTATCTTTTATAAGAGAAAATACCTTTCATAAGACGCTCAGAAACATTATTAAATATCAGTAACACAGCGAGATTAACACACATATTAATTTACAATTAACATTCACTTTGTAACACAGCGAGCATATTTAATATCATGTATTATTTTAACTTGTTCAGTGAACTCTATATACATTGTAAAAGTTATACTTATTTTTATTAACTTTAATAAACAAGACACAAAATGTACTTGCAATACTTATTAATTAATCCAGTTACAAATTTCTGAAACCAGCGTGAATATGCAGAGTTGAAACCTCCAAAACTCAACTTGTAAAGTTATACGTACAATAGGCATTAGAATTATTTTTATATCTTTATTCAATTAGTTGACACTTGTTTCAAATGTCAATTCATTTAAAATATACATTCACATTAACGCTAGAGTTAAAAAATTATGACTTAGAGGCAGATCTGAAAGCACATTTTCTATGAGAAAAGTGAAATACCCATTGAACGAAGGTAGGAAGACAAAAATAGATTAAATAATGCGCATTCAGTCTAATTAGTTTTGTTTCGTTACCATATTCATGTGCATTTTGTCAATTATACATTATAACACTTTGAAAATTTGATGCACAGCACTCGTAAGAGCTTAATGACTTTGTTTATACAAGAAACATATATTATTTGTTGTGGATGGACCTGAGGATTTGGTTATAAGGACTTCCATACATTTCATTTTACACTGGTGAGGAATTGATTTTTGATTTAATTATATTCAAGTAAGCAGTTTTTGAACTATTATATTCAGGTAACTAGTTTTAGAAATTTTGAATTTCTTGCTTCTATTGTGTCTGTGTGTGCGTGTGCGTGTAGTGTGCGTGCGCGCGCGCGCGCGTGTGTATATACCAATATATATATATATATATATATATATATATATATATATATAAAATATATATTCATTAATTCTTTATAATCTTACTTGTGAGTTGAAATCATGACTTGTATCACAAAAAATATATATCGTTTAACACTACAAAAACACTTGTGATATCAGTACAAAATTACCTCTTCAAAAAAGATATAAAAAAGGCACCAACTGTGTGTATGAACCCCTTAAATCTTTATTTTTTTCTACAAAATCTAAGTGGTACTATCTTTGTAACTTCATTGAAAAAATTTTCCAATTCTTACCCATTATTGGTAATGGTACCATATTGGTACTTTCTTTAATTTCTATACAAAACCTAAGTACTATCTGTATCATTGAAAAATCTTTCTATTTCATCAATCCAAGTCATATTTACTTAAAAATAAATATTTTAAATTTAATTCAAGCTAAATTTATTATTAAATCATGACTGACAGACATTCGCCGAACAACAAAAATGCGTGGCGATAATCGTTTCTACTTACGAATTTAAAGAAAACGAGTAAGGCCGATATTACACGTGTCGTACGACAAATTTTTTAAATGTTGATTAATTGCAGGATAGTAAGTTTCTAGAGACTCGAGAAATTTTCTATTCTGCAGCTAATCAACACGTTCAAAAATTTGTTGTACGACACGTGTAATAGCACCTTAACTAGCTGTCGCGTGACTATTTTGTTGCGCACGCGCAGTCACACCTAGTATTCTGACGCTGGCACGCTCTGAGCGCGTGCCTCAAAGCGCGCGGCGCTGACCAGTTTTGCAGCGACGGCGATTTTGGTTTACTTACAAGATAATCCGAACTCTGTCCGAACATCCCTAACATTCTAAGATCCGGATATAAAATGGCAAGATCTTTCGGAAAAATTGCTCTCTGATCAAATCAGTCGACCGAATCTTTCCTCAACAACAAATTTTTCCAGAATTAGTACCTTAAAATAGACTCGAGGTAGAGTGCTCTCTTCATCTCGGTCGAGCGATCTCGGCGTTTGCTTCACCTTCTGTTTAATATCCGTGGCTCACACTAAACGAGTTAGAGCGCTCTTTACGTCTCTGCCAAGCATTCTCGACACGCGACCGCCGCTTTCATAACATCTTATACGTAACTGGTACAATATTATAAATCCTGAAAGGAGGAAATTCCCTTCGTCATCTGTCATGTTTAAAATCTATGGGGCTATTGTACTTCAAACCAGTGTTCTCAGATGGGACGGGATTTTAGCGCATGCGCGGTGGATTCAGCATCAGCAAAGTATTTTCTTTTATTATATAAAGGTATTAACGAGTAGTATGAGTACTCTTGTTAAGTGGTCTAATCAATTTAATATTTTACACAATTTTAAAATCTTTCAATAGTGAAATTAAATGATGTTTTTGCATAAACATTCTCACGCATGCGTGAAAATCCCGTCCCATCTAAAAACACTGCTTCGAACGCAAATTTTTAAAACTCGTAATCCACTGTCTGCGCGTCCCGCTCACCTGCATATTACGATTGCACCACGAAGCCGAGAAACGTGGGCAAAAATTATCGCGCAACGGTGTTCGGGTGTAATTAAGTCTTACACAAAAACCGATTAAAATTGAACGCGTTATTACTCAAATGAATACAATGGCCGGGAACTTGTAATATTCTTACTAGTATATCGCGTTTCTATAATTGTAAATAAACATTTGATAGTTTGCATTATAAATAATTTTTTATATTGTTCCTTGTACATTTTTCACGAATATCGACAATTACTTTCACGTTTCTTTACAATATAATTAACTAGAATAAAATAAGAATTTTATTTCACAATCTGGTTCTAATTTTTTGTGGTCTATTTGAGCACTAACGAATTGGTTCGTGCTCAAAAACGTGTTAAAACTTTTTGACTTGTACAATCGGACTAGGACGGAAAGAGAATGGAGATTTGTAGCATCCATTGGGTAAGTGAATAAGTTACGTCTTAAGTGAATTGTTGACGAGTCAAATTAAAACAAATATAATACTGATATAATACAAATAATGGAGTTCTTGCTGAGCCGTTCTAAGCGAAGCAAAGAAGAGAATATACTCTTAGGCCGGGAGAAGGAAATTGTGTAGAAGAAGGTGGAACAAGAGAAGGTGGGGTAAGACAGAGTATTCCTTGTATCGCGCGATTCGTACGCAGGAGCATAGATACGCGTTAGATGCGACCTTTCGGTCATTGAAAATTACCCACGAGTCAACGAAGTAGACTGTGTTAGTGAATTAAACTATAATTTAAACTTTTTTCCGATTTTTTTCTAATTTTATCTCATTTTTTTATTCGTGACAATGTTAGACTTCTTGTGAATGCGTTTCTGAGATTAAATTTAATAAACATTAAGTCTGAGGTGTTTTAAAATTGGACGCCCGAGGCGCCCCCGGTTATAGCCAGGCGGCTCTTTCCTGGTTGTTAGCAATCGGGAACGATGCATATTCTTTTTGGGGGTGCATTGTTACATCACCCCCCTCCTAAAAAGTGCCTGAATTTGAAGCACATCTCATGTCTCTCGGGGAGGCAGCTCGCGGATTCGGCGGACGCTTCCGTTGTGATTGAAACAAATGTGCCAACGCTTTCCGCCTTGTCAAGTCTTCCACTCGCGTGCCGAGTGCGCGGCGAAGTGTGACACTTCCACAGTCAGGCCGAGTTCGACCTCGACCGAGATGGGACGCGGTCCCATCACCCGCGCGGTTCCTGTGTCGGGCGTGGTGGTGATGCCCGTGGTGGCGAATGGCGGGATTTTAGTTTCGCTGTCGGCGGGTTTAATAACCATGCAATCTTTGTCTGGTTGCGGCGGTCCGACGGCTGTCGTAGATGGCCGTTTTGCTGTCCGACGATCGGGTGGCGATTAGCTTTCATGGCGGCAGCGGCTGGTAGTGGAGGCCGGTTAATCCGCAGTGCGTCCCATGCGAAATCGATGGCGGGATTTTCTGGGTCGTAGCCCTCCGTTTTGCCAAGTAGGCAATTGATCTCGTCTAGAATATCGCGCTTTGTATGCTCCATTGTGCTGGACGGTCGGTTCGCAAGTGACAGGATGCTTGTCTTTTCAAAATTAACGGCTGGTTTTCTCTACTGCTCCTCTGTGTCCTTCTCGTCCTCGATGTTTTGATTTGGTGTGTTGTCGTTCTCCGACGGAGTGTCGTCCTCGAAGTCGGTTTGGTTTTCAGTTTCCCCCTCCTGATCCTCAATGCGTGATGCTGGCTTCAGGTACTGTATGTGTACGTGTCGAGTCCATCGCCCGCGTTGATCGCGCAAATCAACAATCATGGGCGAGATAATTTTTCGTAGCTCAAAGGGGCTTTGAAATTTCGAAGCCAACTTAGCGTTAAACGCGTTGGCTTTGTTTGAAAGTGGGTATTTTCGCTTCCATACCCACTCTCCGATCTGTGGTCGCCACGGGCGGCGTCGGAGTTTGTAATGTTTTTGTTGTCATTGAAACGCGCGCGCTAAGTGTATTCGTACGAGTTCGTATGCTTCCTCGAGGTAGCGGCGCGTGGTGTCTAGAGGCGGAGCCGGTTGCAGTGGGGCTTTATCGTTAAGCTCGAGGGTAATCAGTTCTCGCCCGAGATTGACGAAGGCGGGCGTATACCCAGTCGCTTTGTGCCGTATTGTAAGCCAATTGTAATTCGAGTATTTGCTTGTCCCAGTTTCTGTGTCGACGTACTGGGCGATCATTGTTTTGATCGTTCGGTTTGTCCGCTCGACTAGATTACAATGCGGCGCGTGTGTCGGCGTGTACACGTGTCGGACGCGGTAGGTGGCGAGCAGCTCGTTGAACTGTTTCGATTTGACCTGCGTTCCGTTATCGAATAGAACGCTTTCTAGGCACCCGTGGCGGAGAATGATCTGCTTGGCGATGACGCGGGTTATGGCAGGTGTGGTTGCTCGGCGGAACAGCCGCATTTTGACCAATTTCAAAAATTGGTCCTGCATATTTAATAGCCACGTGTGGCCTTGCCTGGAGCGAGGGAGGGGTCCCACTAAGTCTAACGTCACCTGTTGCCAGGAGCGGTTTACATGCGTTTTGTGCAACTTCCCGGCGGGCCGGCGTTGGTCTGCTTTATGTCGAAGGCAGTTCTCGCGCTTGCGTACGTATGTCGCGGTCTCCCGAAACATGCCCGGCCAATAGTAAGAATGCGCGATGCGAGCGATAGTTTTTGCTATGCCGAAGTGTCCGGCGGTCGCGTGATTTTGTTTCAGAATATCCGCCCGTTCCTGTCGCGGTATGCAGCGTTTCCATTGGTTACCAGCCGGCGTTTCCGCGAAGTCCAGACTATGCAGGACGTGTCGGTATAGTTTTCCCTCGCGAATGGAAAAGTCTGGTAGAGTGGCCGGGTCGTTTTGCACGGTTTGTAGGATGCGTCGGTACCCGCAATCGGCGGGGAGGTTTTCCGGGGCGGCGGCGACGGGTTGGCGCGATAGCGCGTGTGCTACGCGGTTTAGGGCCCCTTTTCGGTACTTGATCTCCATATCGTGTTGCTGTATCTCAAATGCCCATCGACCGAGGCGTCCGGTTGGCGCGTCTAACTTCTGTAGCCACCGTAGCGGTCGGTGATAACCGTGAAAGAGTATCTTTCAAGGTACTCCCGCATTTGCCGTATCCCCCAAATTACGGCCATGCACTCTAGTTCGGTGACGCTATAGTTTCTTTTGGCTGAGTTCAGTGTATGGCTTGCATAGGCGATGACCCCTTCTCCTTCGGGGAAGAATTGCGTTAACACGCCCCGAGTTTGGTGTTGCTTGCGTCAGTCTGCAGAAAAAATCGCCGCAAGAAGTCCGAGCACGTTAGAACGGGTGCAAAGGTAAGCGTGGCCTTCAGTTTTTGAAACGCGAATTCTTCGTCGGTACTCCACTTCCAGCGCGCGTGTTTTTTCATTAGTGCGGTTAGCGGGGCGGCCACGGTGGCAAAGTCGCAAATGAATCGTCGGTACCACAAGGCGACGCCTAAAAATTGCCGTATTTGTTTAACGGTGGTCGGTGTGAGCCAGTCCATGATAGCTTTAATCTTTTCCGGGTCGGTTTGGATGCTGTTCTGGCCAATGACGTGCCCGAAATATTTTAATTGCCTCACACAGAACCGGCATTTATCTGGGTTTAGGCGTAGCTTGATTTCGCGGAGCCGCCGGAAGACTTTGCGCAGCGTGCGGAGATGTTCGTCGAATGTGGAGCTGATGACAATGATGTCGTCCAGGTAAACGAATACTCGCGGTTCAAGATCGGGGCCCAGAACCGTGTCTAGCAGGCGTTGGAATGTGGCCGGCGTTGAATGGAGGCCGAAAGGCATTACCGTAAATTGATACAGCCCTTTTCTCGTTACGATTATTGGGCGGCTTTCGGCGGTGAGCGGGACTTGCCAGTAACCGTGGCGTAAATCTAATATCGACAGAAACGCCGCGCCGCGTAGTTTGTCGAGTGTGGCCGAAATCTGGGGGAGGGTTTGCGTCGGGTTTGACGGCGTCGTTGACTCGGCGAAAGTCTATGTAAAATCGATATTTCCCGTCCTTCTTACGAGAGTCGGGTGCTTGTGCTCGCGAGAATACGGGAGAGGAAGGAGCTAGATGGAAAAGGCGAAGTACTTTTGCCGAAGCTAAAAACCTACGACCACTTTGTTTTCCGAGATGTCAGGCGCAGCGGATCAGGCGGTGATGTTGACTGACGGAAAAGGCGACTTTATCGGAGCACGTGGCCTTATTTATACCCGGCGACTCCGTTTGCCTCCGTCATTTTCGGCGCTTGACGGCGGAGTCGCCAGAGTGGGACAAACGTACGTTCTTTCGTGTGCGCGTGCGCGCCGACTTAGCGCGTGCAATGGCTCGGCACGGTTTTGCCACGCGTAGTCTGAGGTGTTTTAAAATCAGACGCCCGGTTACAGCCCGGCGGCTCTTTCCTGGTTGTTGGCGACCGGGGACAATGCATATTCTTTTTGGGGGTGCATCGTTACAAAGATAAGAATGTCATTTTTTACTTTTGTAAATATTTAGAAAATTAATGATATCATATTGATTAAACAAGAAGGACCAAAGAGAGAGTACAAGAAAGTAGAGTAACTATGCACAGTAAGATCGCGCACCGTGTTTGGTTATTAACCACAGCCATTCACAGAACAATTTTTTTCTTTGGATAGCCAATTAGCGACAATCGGATAGCACTTGAGGAGACTTATGTCTGGTAACTTGTGATAACTATATAACTATTGTATGTTTCGGTTAACGACCAAATTGAAATGAAACCTTTGTCTGCTAAGTGAGGGCGTTTTCCGCCAAGAGATACGGAAGGACACAATGCAACATAGTCAAGTCACTTCATCCTTGTTTAATATTGACACACAACAAGAATAAAATGATTCAATATGTTTTACTGTGTCAACTATGCCACTTGCTGGAAAATGTCCTAAGACAATTAAAATCTTGGCCGCTAAAAATAGTAAATTGTCAATTTGCAAAACAACATAAGCACGGCAAGGTGTCTAGTAAATCGACAGAAAAAGTGTTATAGTCATTTGACTGCATACATGAATCGGCGCGGTATTGAAGGTTAGAGTTATCATAAGGTGCAGACTAGTGCACACGGATAATCAAAGGACATCCATAGCATGTCCTTGACGAATATTGAGGACATCTGTATAACATCCATTTTAAGTCCTTTAAACATTCTGTGGGCGTCTATGAGATATACATTTATGAAATTGTAAACATATGAACAATTTCTAGCATGTACACAGGATATCCAATAAACCTCCGATAGACATGTGAAGGATTACTTGGATTTTTAATTTATGGAATAATAGGAGAACATTTATTTTATTTTTTAAGGCTCTGTAACAGTCGTTATTTTTGGATCTTCGACATCTCGGCAGTGCCTCTGCAAGGTTGTCGTTTTTCTATATCCGAGCGTTTCGGCAATCATCACTTAATCTACGTTACCAAAAAGCTCTCACAAACAAAACAATAATGTATTAAAAAAGGTTTTGGCTAATTTGGAGGTATGTGTTCTGTACATGCTTTTTGTCCTTAATGATAGTTGTTGGTGTCAGTGAGCAGTTTTTTGCTTTTTAAAATATCTACTGAACAATACTAACAACTATTATTAAAAACAGAAAACGTGTACAGAGTATATACCCACCTTCAAATCGGTCAAAACTTTACTTAATACATTATTGTTTCGTTTATAAGAGCCATGCTTTTCAGCAACGTAAATAAGTTAAGTGATAATGATCGCCGGTGCGCTTAGAAATGGAAAAATTGCAGCCTTGCAGAGGCATCACGTAGATTCTCTTCAACGATGTCGAAGATCCGAGAACGACAACGCTTGTCGTAAAGTGACGTAAAGTATACGGCCATTGATTAATTGCGTCAGCAACTCTCACTTTTGCGGACCGGATTGAAAAACATGTATAACACGCTCACAACCTCGAGCAATATTGAGCAATATGGCGACAAGACAAGTAAGATCAGAAGCGAAATTACGTTTGCAGACAAAGAGTCAGCCAATCAACCCCCCCCCCCCCACCGGACGCAACGGGGATATATAAGAACCACCACAACTAAAGGGAGCTCAGTATTGGAGCTCTCAGTCCTAATGATGCAAGCTACAATGTTTGCGAAACGCAAAGTGCCCAACACGTACGTGGCATCCATCCAGAAATCCTCTCGGTTAAAGATATTCAATATTTAATCGTCATTTTCTTGAGAATGTCTATCTAGTCTGACAAAGTGCATACCACATAGACTATTTTATAGAGACTATTTTTTATTTGACGGTGTCGTTTATTGAGGGGCAGTTAAAAAGGGACGGCTATGCGGTAAATACCTTCTTGGATATAAAAGGTGCGTTTAATAACATTCCACATAGGGTAGTGTGTTAGAAAGCGTTGCGCAGAGGCGAATCAAAGAAACTCATTGAGTAAATCCAGGACGTGCTTGAGCAACAAGCTGTAATCTCGCGGGGAACGACGAAGGTTAGCGGGTGGGTGGAAAAGGGTTGCCATTAAAAGAGGAAATGCTTATAGTGCCTAGTGGTAGATGGGCTGCTTGAGGGGCTAAGTGAGAGGGGATTTATCGTGTAAGGCTAAGCTGCTGACATGGCTTTGCTGGTACGTAGGCCCTTTCTTGGACCATTTATGGAGCTCATGCAGAATGCACTAGGAATAGTAGAGCAGTGGTGCAGAGGGACAATTTGTCCGTGAACCCGCTGAAAACAGGGCTCGTTGTCTTCATACGCAAATACAAAGGCACTATAGAAGGGCCCATTTTTGAAAAGGCAAAACCTGTTCCGGCTGAATCAGTAAAATATTTACGAGTAATTCTGAATAGGAAGCTGTTTTGAACGCAACATCTCAATAGTCGTTGTAAAAGCTCTTACTTCTGAACGTGTAAAAGAATCTTTGTCCAAACATGGGGGTTGAAGCCCAGGACAGTCTATTGGATCAACACAGTGATACTTCGACTCAGACTTACTTACGTAGCAGTTGTGTGATGACCAAGAACGCGAAAGAAAACGGCTATGTTGGCGCTGGAGCATGTCAGGGCTCTGATTTTAAGAGGGGTTCTGGATGTAATGCGACTACGCCCATAGTAGCTATCAGCACTTTGTTCAAGATTGAATCGGTTTACTAGGTGGTGGTCGGAGCGACGGTGGCTGCTGCACATCAACCTATGAATTGAAGTTGAAAGAGGGAATCGAGCATGTTAGGTTCTTCAGTGGCATTCTGGCTAACCCCATTTTTAGGATGAGACAGGATAGAATGCCAGCAATTCAGGTGTTGAATAAGTGCTTCAAAGTGCATATTATGAGGCTCGTGAATTGGGAAGAACCCAAAGCACTAGATCTGGCTCAGGATGTCTGCTTTACAGATGGCTCTAAATCAGGCAAAGCTTTGGTGCGGGCATTGTCTGCCGTCAGAAGGAAGTGGCAGAAAGCATGCCTCTTGAGGAGAATGCCAGAGTATTTCAAACAGAGATTGTGGCGATTTTAAGATGTGCCTACCTGGCTCTAGAAAGGAAAACGACAGGAAGGCGCATCAAAATATGTTCGGATAGCCAAGCTGCAATAAAGCGTTTGAGGTTCCGATTTGTACTTTGCGTTTGGTCTGAGACTGCAGATGTGCACTAGAGAGACTGGCGAGGGAGAAGAGAATTATTCTGTTCTGGGTTTCCAATTCGAATCGAGGGCAACGATTATGATAATCAGCTCGCTAGGGCTGCATTCAGGATGGAGATGTTTGGGCCGGGACCGGCGCTGGGAGTCCTTTTCTGCCTTGGGAGGGTGAGGATTTGAACCTAGTTGCAGAATGAGAATCTCAATGTTTGGAGGCACAAAATAAGAATTAAATATCGACAGGCTGGGGTTTTGTTGGGGGAAGCGCCTAGTAGGAACTTGGCCAGGGACATTAAATCTTTGAATAAGAGTGATACTAGGGTAGTAGTAGTGTAAATACTGACTGATCATGGGACCCTTAATTATCACATACACAAGCTGGATGGATCTGACACGATTGAGTGCAGGGCACGTAAGGAAGAGGAAACGAGTTTCCATATACTTTGCGACTGCCCGACCTATGCTGATTTGAGATTGAAGTTGCTAAACTCGACTTTTCTTGAGCTAGGGCACATAAGCGAGCTACCGGTGAGTGACTTGAGTCTCTTTTGGAGAGAATCTGGGCTCCCATAGGTGGCGGACAGCTAGAGAGAGGCACAATGGACTGCAGTATACGTGCCACAGGTGGATCTTCAGCCGTGAGAACCGCCCCCTCAGTTTATTATTATTATTATTATTATTATTATTATTATTATTTACTGCACAGTCATTTACAACTAGTTGATACGGCATTGAATTAATGTTGAAATTGGTCGATTTGATGTCGAAAGTGTATGAAATATCAATGACTATTAAAATATCGTTTTGACGTCGATTTAATGTCGAAATAACCCAATGAGAACAGGTACGTAGAATCCACGTTTTTTTCACATGGATCATCCAAATAGAATTTACGAAAGTAAAACAATATTTAAAAAACATTTTTTGCAATAAACAGATTCTAGGAATTCTTTTTCGGAAATTCTCAAGAGGCCACCCATCCAAGTCGTAATCCTGGTAACAATACTTAACTTCTGCGACTGATGTGAACTGATCCTTTGTGATGATCCGCAAACATTTTGTTCTGATACGTGTATATGTATAACTGATATAACTGACTTTTCAATATATTAATATTCCGTGATTAACTTATAACATTTCAAGATAGTACTTAAGACGGTCTTAAAAAAAGAGCATGACTGATGTTCGATTCTTATATTTAAGGCTATCTTAAATATCATCATTCAATCATAAAGTCGTATTAGCCTATTAAAACATTACTTAAGACAGTCTCGAAATAAGAATTGACTATGAATACTATAAATATCAACTTATATCAACAGTCTATAGATATTAATATTAATGAAACGAGATCATTGAATTAACAAATTTAAAAAGTTACACTTTCCGCTCAAAATGAACAATTTTAATTATTTTCTCAATATTTTTAAATTTTCTCTTACTTTTCTCTTTTCCTTTTTTCCTTTAAACGTTCAAAAATAAAAAAACTTTCTTTTAAAGTAAAAACATTTATCTTAACGCAAAGAAGAATTTATTCTTAATGTTTACAGAAAATTTTGTATCTCCTCTATACTCAGAATAAAAACTTTAAAACTTTATTTATAACCTTTTCTGAATTCATAATAAAGTTGTTAAAGCAGTGAAATAATAATGTTAAAGATTAAACGTATGTATCTGTTAAATAATAAAAGTATTATTGTATATCATAGCTTCGGATTTTGTAAAAATTTTAATAATTTGATATAGAAAATCATACAAATTATTAATTAATATATAATTTTTTCAAATTTTGTTATCCTAAAAATTTAATTGTTATTAAATAAAAAACATACAAATATCTTATATTTATTTATTTTTTTACTTTTCAAAATAATAATTTGTTCAATGCTGCTTCAATGTTACAGCAAAACTTTGTTAATTTTATTTTTGGTCGTTCTTCTGAGCGTTGAAATACCAATTCAGGTATAGTAACTCTTAGAAGGACGGTTAAAGGTAATGGAACAGAAAAAATTCTAAAGCCTAAAACTGTATTCATGCAGGAGTATTCATGAAGCTGTATTTATCGTATTTTACGGAATAGAAAGCGTAGCAGAAATCCTGACTGTAATCTTGCAGCAGGGACGACGTAAATCGCTGACTTGAAACGGTTTCAGAATGAAATTTCGCAGCAGCTTCCCCGTTTTGCTTCGTAGATGAGAGGGAACACCAAGCATTATTGTTACGATACATTCTGATAGAAAATGAAAATGTCACATTCGTGAGTATTGATTGGAATCGACTATTTAATGATGATAATTTCAAGAGCCTCAGTCGATGTTGTTTGAATTGCATGAAATTTTGAATACATTAACAAAACAGTACAAAGAAGACACGAAGAAAGTTTGCGCTTCTTTGTCGTTGATTTCATTATTTCGTTAACTGGTATATAGTTGTTGGATTAATTAAATTTTGATATTAATTAGAGTGAGGTTATATAATACTACGAGATATTATTACGTTTTACAAGAATCAGAACTCTAGAATTTTAATTAATGGATATCGACCAAACAAGTATGCATTTCACATATACAATATCTTTAAGTGATATTAACAAGCGACATAGATTTGGTTTTAAAAATACAGAATAAATTTTTTACACAAAATATCGGTATTCGTAAATATAAAATATTTAATTTTTTTTTAGGAAAATAAGGATCCGTTATCTGATTACTTTAATGCTGCATTAATGCTTTCATGTACGATGTTTCTGCAAGCGGAATTGCTATATCTATTTTAATTATCTTTAAAAGTTTTTTGGGAACTGCAAAATATGAATATGATATCAGATAGGAACAATTCAACATCAGATAGGAACAATTCAACAACGATTTCAATATGGTAGATAAACCTTCATATTCGAATTGAATTACATGTTACTAAAATTTTAGAAGATGCGAAAACAGTTAAAACAAATTCAAATCAAGTCGATGACAGATTCAATATAGTAAATGCATAAAATAAAATGTCTAAGTTCTAATGAAAATGTATTATTTGGAAATATTTTCAGGATACATGTATCAAGCAGATATAAAATTTATTTATAAAACAAAATAAAAAAATATATAAAAATATATGAAAATGTATAAAAACTATGTAGTGATATCCAAAAGTCGATTTAATTTATACTGTACATTTGCAAGTACTAATTATTAACATCACATTGCAATTGCAATGCTATTGTTACTACAACATAGTCACTTTACTTATAATTATAATTATAATGTATGTATTATAATTGTAATTATATTGTAATTATAATGTAATCGCAATTACTTTCAATTTTAATTTAGATTGGAATTATAATTATAAGTAATTGCGATTACATTGTTATCAACGGCAAATAAACAAAATATACTTTGATGTTCTTATAATTCATAAAACGTTTAATAATTTCACGTAATTTTGTTTTTATATTATTTAAAAAATAATTAAATATTAAAATGATTTAATTTGTTGCTTTCTATTTTGTATATAAGATATCAATCTGATAAAAAATATCTTGTGTTTGAATTAGCAAATTAAAACAGAATAGCAAGTTATATAATTTTTCATATACATATAATATTTTGATATTCATATATTTTACAATGCGTTGAACTTTAATTTTTTTTGTCATTAAGAAAGTTTTATCAAAAATTTTGAAGTATTTTTGAATGTTAAAGTATGGTAAAGTTTATTAATCTTAATTAAATTAACTATGGAGTAAAGGCGGAAACGAGCAGCGTACTTTAGTAGGCCAAAACATACTTTTAGTCGATATTAATTCTAAAAAAATTCGACAGACTATATAAAAAAGGAAATACATTGTTCATCATTTTTTTGTATAAAAAAGAAATTTATTTTACAAGTAATAACCAGAAGTACATCAAAAGTACTTTATTAACAATAATACGTTTAGAACCAAGGAATAGAGTGATAAAATATTGATTGTTAGAACATTGATTTATTTTTAAGTATCAAATAATTGTAATTGTTTTTAATTATCAAACAACGTAATGAATTTTTTTATTTACACTGGTAAAGTGTCTGTGATATTAATTAATTCGATTACTGTGCATATAGAGATACTATTTATATTTAGAAATGATGCTGTCTTAGTCACCATTATCCTAATTACAGTTAGAGTTAATCTATTAATAATTACAAATTACATAATTGTATTTTAAATACAATTATTTTTCGTAATTATTTTATTTAATAATTTATAACAGTGATGTTAAACTTTTTTTAAACTGAAAGTCATTTTCAAAAATAGGAAAAATCTTATGGTTATTTGTAATATGGTAACATAATGTTTATTTTAGTAGTGTACACGCGTGTGAGTGAATATGTTTGCGCGCGCGCTCGCGCGTGTGTATGTGCGCGCGCGCGCGCGCGCGCGTGTGTGTGCGTGCGTGCGTGCGTGCGTGCGTGCGTGCGTGCGTGCGTGCGTGCGTGCGTGCGTGCGTGCGTCCGTGCGTGCGTATGTGTGTGTGTGTGTGTGTGTGGGTGTGTGTGTGTGTGTGTGTGTGTGTGTGCGCGTGCGTGCGTGTGTGTGTGTGTAAAATAAACAGATCAAAAGATAGTTTTATAATATCAAGAACAAAATTACATGTATTACTTCTTGAAACGTTTTTTGAGTTTTGAAACAGTTATTTAAGGTCTGTTCAATAACGTTATTTGTGTGTATTAATTAAAAATGAATAAATATAAAATTTTATGAATTATTTTCAAATAGCAAAGATTTGTACGAGTCGCATTTTATTATTTTAATATTACAGTTTACATATATATAAAATAGAAGATATAATTCCGTATTTTTGATTATGAATCGGTGGATCGCGAAAGAATTTACAGGCGTGGCGTGGATTACACTTCACTGATTATAATGATTAATGATTACATAATATAATTATTAATCGTATTAAGAATTTATACACACACAGACACACACATATTTGTATACAGTTAACATTGTATGTATAATTTGTTAATTAGATCTTGTTAATTTATTGTTAATTAGATCTTTATGAAATCAAAATTAGATTGTTAAGTATTCAATATCTAACTTTTTGCAAATTATGTTGTGCTTCAAATATTAAATCAAATTTGTAAATTAAATTGTAACTTAGAATACAAAATTGTTTTGTCTTATTTTTTTAATCAAAATAAAAAATATTACAATTTATTATTTTTGTTTTAAAGTAGTATTTGCAGTACCTATAGCATTGTCTATGGACAATTTAAAATAGTTGAAACAGAAGTTAGTAATAACTATATAATTGAGGGTTTTTAACAATCTTCAAAATGACAATATACTTCAAATAAAGTATCTGCGGATAATAATAAAATTTTGTAATTAGTCAAGTATGTTTAAAATTCATATCGCATTGGATTTAAGGGCCAACTTTTTCTTAGAAAAAGATTATTATATAATTTTTTATATTAATTTTTAAGTTTTTCAAGTATCTCTAATTATGCCTTATTTTCTTGTAATATTCTTGAAGTAATTCTCTGAATATCCTTACAAATCTTCTTTCCAATATCCGCATAAAGCCATTGTCGTCCAATTCAACGGAAAAGTGCCACCAATCTCTTTCTTACATCAGAAGTAAAGAGATCGAGCGAAAGATCGTGTCATATAATTTCGTAGAAGCGAAAATAAAATTTGAATCAATAGTTAATCTATCTAATTTTAATCTCTTGGGGATTGAAAAACTATACTTTTATTTTATCTGACGTTGAATAAAGAACTGTCACAATAACCTCTGCTTGAAGAAATGTGTGAATTTCTATAAAGATTTATGGACTAGTCTTTTATACTAAGAAAAAATGTTTGATATTTCGTGAAAATAATAAAATAACAATATTAATACTCATTTTTGTAATTATTACTGTTATAATATTAGTAACATACGTATAATACATAGGGAAGAGTGAGGTAAGTCGGACATATTTGCAGTTTTTGCTCTCTGTAACGCAAATAAAGTCCGATTGCATAACCGAAGGTACTGTTGGAAAGATAATTTAATTCTCTTAATTTTTATTAGAAAGTATTTTGACGTGTCTCTCACCTGCGTTGAACCGTAATGGAAAATGTAAAAACATTTTTACCAGTCCGATTTGGAATTAATGTTTCTAAATGGAACACTTCTATTTTCATTAACTTTTAAATAAAATTTTCAAAGATTTTAATGTATTTTTTGTATTGAGTAAAAACGAGTAATTTGACCATAAAACATAAAAATTTTATTAAAAAAAAGAAAAACAACAAATTGGTCACAGTGTATGCAATTAGACGTTTTCCGGTGATGTTATTGTTATATAATTAGAGTTGAAATGAATAAAATTCAATTATTCCGAGTCTGACGACGCATAACATTTTACTAATTTAATATTTCTAGGACCAGATTTGGTCGGTCAGTGCTACGATCAGGGTTGCAATTCCCGCTTTGGCATTGACCTGAAATATGTTGACATCTGATTATAATAGGAAAGACCGGGGCAAATCGTTAGACGGGGTAATTCGATAATTGGAAATATCTTTTTACGGGTACATATTAAAAATTTACTTTAAACACTGTAAACATGTCCTAATGTAACGATATTGCTAACAAAGTTTTGTTGGTAACGGTGTCATATTAATGTTGTAGTAGTGAAAAATGTGTTTTGCGACAGTCAAAGAAATTTTTGATAGTCAGCATTTCTTCAAAATTTGAATAAGATAATAAGGTTTTTTTTTTAAAACTTTGAATGTGTCGTGTCCAGTTGAATGTATTTAAAACATTTCGTGTTTACTTTTTGCTGTGTGATGTCTATTTTTGTCAATCATACGCAATAATGCGCACAGTTGATGTTGGGGCCATTCGTAATACTGAGCACCAGGGCGATTTGTTAATACTGATTACAGCGCCTAACCTAAGTTGGATAACCCCTAACCCTTTGGCTGTGTTACGAACGTCTGCGCTACGCAGTTAAGCATTGAGGTAAAGTTCTTCATTAATTTAGTTCAAACTTGATAATATTGTGTATTTCAGTACATAGAACATGAATATGAATATAAAATCAACGCTCTTAAGCAGGTAAAAAGTTATAAAGCGTTAAAGATTGACACTTGTGAGGTTAGGAAATTTGTCACACCGATGACATAAAAAGACATGCAAACGTGTATGTTTGCATTTGTTTTTTGTATACTTATACCTTTTTTTAAATAAAAGAAAGTCTTAACAACAGCTTTTTAACAGTCTTTTAACATGAAACAAATTTCGGGATATTTCGGACCTAGTTACGAATTACCCCGGGCTTGGAGCTATTCGTAATTTTTGGTACTAGTCGACATTTTTATATGTACTTCAAAGCAAGTACACTTTCATGTTCTATCTATACCAGCATTGTGAAGGGGAAGATTCAACCTTTCAAACCGTCCCATGTTTCTTTTTTTTAAATGAATATAGGACTCAGGAAACACAAAAGAAGAAAAGGTCTAACAAATAACCCTGGTCTCCCCTATTTGGTGAAGCAGAAGTCGGAAGTTAGCCACACCACAAGGGTGAAACCGAAATGGTACTATTCACCCACAAAATTTTAAACCGACATAACTTATATAACTTGTAAAATAATTTTGATATCAAGAGACGCGGCAGCGGCTTGCGCTATGTATATTTTTTTTGTTCTTCTATGTAAAAGACGCTACCGTTTATCATTTACAGGAAAAAACACAATTTTTTACAAATAAATGGTTGTTTTTCTTAAACAAATTAATTTTATTAAAAAAATGAATACAGTGGGGACGAATATCGATTGCTCTAAATACAATGACACAAGAATGATGTCTGTAAGTGCATTCGATGCTGAGATATGAATTATGCATGTATTTTTCAGCCCAATTTATGTCATAAAAAAATTCAGATGCGTCTCCATCTTCGCAAAATTTCAGATTTGTCCCCCTTGGTCCAAGTATACACAATCCAAATGGGGAACTGTACGGGGATGAATCCGGGGGTAAATAGTGTTCTTCGAGTACTCTAACATTGATGTTCGGTATCAATCCTCTATCATCAACCCCTATACAGTTATTCGATGATATCTTCATAAAATTGCAGAAATTTGTCCCTTTGGCGGTAATTTTGAAAAGATATAGAAATATATATAAAAAATATTTCAAAGACATTGTCTCTATCTTTGTATTGCCCTCTCTCTCATTCCTCCGCTCTTCCTTGTTTTGTACTACTGTTTCTCGTTCTCTACCGCTCTTCCTCGCTCTTTCACGTTCTCTCTCGTTCTCTTTTCTCTCCTTTGTTCTCTACCGCTCTCCCACGCTCTCAACCGCTCTTCCTCGCCCTCTCTCGCTCTTCTCCGCTCTGTCTTGTTCTCTATCGCTGTCTCTCGCTCTATACCGCTCTCCTTCGCTCTCCCACCCTCTCTCTCGCTCTCTTCCCCTTTTCCTCGTATTTTCTCGTTCCCTACTGATTTCTCTCGTTTTCTCTCGATCTCTACCGCTCTCCCTCGCTCTCTACCGTCCTCCTTCGCTCTCTATCGTTTTTCCTCGTCTTCTCTCGATCTTCCTTGCTCTTTACCGAACTCATTCGCTTTCTCTCTCTCTCTCTCTTTGTGTCCAAATATTTACTTTTATGACTATAAAACATACATTTTCTTTTGTGTCTATATAACTTTACTATGTTTATGATATATATTGTTGCTGTACCAACATACTTAACAAAAATTCGTAAAATCCGCCTAAAAAAGGCATTAAAAATGTTAAAAAAAGCGCCAAGTATATATTTTTCCTTATGCCAAAACAGCAATAGATAAAGTTATCCGCTTAAATAAAACATTAATAATATAGAAGAAGCGCCAAGTATATTTTTATGTAATATATTAAAATCTCGTCATTTACTATAGCATTACAGAAGATAATGTAAAAATACTTACTAATTTCTAAGTAATTATCATTATGGAAATTTATATATAGGTGAATAGAATATTTTGAGATTCGTCAGTGATTTAAATAAAAGTATAAACAATAGAAGAACTGCGTGCTCTAAAAATTATATTAAAAAAATGGGTGCGCCAAATACGCTGCTGCTAAAGATTTTGCCCAACTTTGATTTTATTTGCCACATAATTTGCTGCTCATTGGTACGAGAGTGACCCGTTTGACGACGTTGCGATTGATCACAGTTATTTGAGCGGCTGATGTCTAGAGTTTTTCCACTGTTTAACTGTAAGTGGCAGGTGGTTAATTGCAACGTGGTCATAAGACTCCCGCCCCATTGGTAATAAATATACTTGCAATATTTTTGATTTTACTTATTTTTGATAATATTATATTTGGTTTTATTCATTGTAGTTTTAGTTTGATTTTATATTACAAAAAATATACTTGCTGCTTTTTTTTACATTTTTAACGTTTTTTTAGGCGGATATCATACATCATTGTACTCATTAGAAAAAAACGCTACAACTTTTATCATATCAAAATATTCGCTTTACCATGCAAAATTATGCATTTCTCTCCGTTCTTTAACACAGTTAATTTCTTTATGTAATTGTTATATTCACAATAAAGTTTAGCTCAAGTCAATTAATTTGATATTAAATTTATTTGATCTCTATTAGTTTACAAGATAAAAAGGGGTGGCCACTTATACGAGGACACCCTGTACATACAATGAGTCATTTTAATCAGAGCATGCAAGTAACTTTTTTTAGAATGTACTGTACATAAAAATGTTTCCTACAAAAGTTGTAGGATTTCAAAAGATCAATTTATTAATCTTATCAGTTTGACCTTGGATGGCGTTGCCAAAGATCAAAGTCATATTAACTTTTATAAATAGAATACCTTACTTTTGATAACAGAAACTAATACCCACGCAACACAAGGACGTCCTTTGAACGTCCAATGGACGTCGCAGTCGGACATGTCTTGACGTCCAGATGACATACCAATTGTGTCTTGTAGACGTCTAGGAAACGTCCTTCGGACGTACAATGTACCGCCTTCTGGCGTCAATGGACGTCATTAGGACGTCTCAGCAGGACATAAAAAGGATTTTTATGAACGTTGTTTAGACATTATTTTATATTGCGCGATTAGGATTTAGTAAAAAATTATATTTATTAAAAAGTAATATTAACCCTGCCGAAAATGTGCGATTAAACAAAAAAGTAATCCGAATCGATCGAGATTTCTGCACCAAAAATATGGTGTTAAGACAGATTGAAAATATTATAAAATCGGAACCCAGATAAATTTATTAAAACAGAATACATTAATATAAAACGTTATAAATGTTTAATTTACAAAAAAATATTTTTTGTATCTTTTTCGTTAAAAAGGACTAAAAAAAGATTAAATTTGAATTAAATATTTAATTTTTGTATAAGATTAAACAACAATACAAATTGTTATTTGCATGTAAATAATTATAAAAATTTATGTGGAACAGCGTTCCACACACACGTCACATTTGAAAAGACTGAGAGCGAGTATTCGTCTCGAGGTTACAGCAAACAGTTCCTAAAAGTCTTACTGAAGTTATGAGCTGGGGAGTCGGCCGCGGTGGCGCCTAGATATAACGCCCGTGGCCGCATTCGACTCACGAGAAGATCTCTCGCGGCGTGGCCGCCTAGCGGTGGTGCCAGCACTCACTTGTTAAATTCATTTCAATCCGAAATTACAGGATTTCATAAATTATAATTAAATCGAATTTTAATATATACATGTATTTGATTCACAGAATCATGTAAACAGATATGATTCTGTAAATCAAATATATATACCTTGCTGCTAGATGTATAATTACTTTCTTTATATTTTAAGTTTACGTTCCAAAACGTTTTTTCCAAGAAAAATTTTACTTGATATAATATATGTTATTATTTATTTATATTTTGAGTAGGATTTTCCTCACAAATAAAATAGCCATTAAATAGCATATTAAATTAATCGTTATAGTATTATACATATGTATTAAATATTACATAATTTAAATATTATATATAATGAAATATTAAATATTAACAAATAATATATTTTATTAAAAAGCTATATACTGTATATTAAAGCTTCTCATATTATCAAAATTTGTAGTTTATGTTTATATATGATTAAATATATCTTTTGTTAAATATTTTTTAACACGAAAAATTATCTTTATAATTTTATAATTTATAAAATTCTTGTGTTATAATAATAATGATAATGATGATAATAATAAAAATACTCAACTTCGTTGACATATATGTATATAACGGACCTTTTCGGAACATATCACCAATATCTGCTAGACATTTAAAGGGCGTCCTTAGAACATCTTCAAAATGTCTCATTTAATATAAAGAACAACGCAATTTTCGAATGCATATTTATTATGTATGTTGGAAACATGTTTAATATACATAATATGTTAAATATTACGAATCATCCCAAATATGTCCTGCGGATGTCCTACAAACGTCATACTGCATCTATGATAAACCAGGATGTTCTTCGGACGTCTTTGGAACGTCCTATAGACGTACGAGATACTAGGACATTACAAGGACTTTTGTGGACATGTATTGGACGTCCGGGGACGTTCATGTGTTATGTGGGTAGCTGGTATCAATAACTTTCCAAAACTTTATAAATAAGTTTGTTTTTGTTAAGTACTTTCCGAGTTATGGGGCTTAAAAGCTACAATGTACTGTAACTTAGAAAATACTTAATGAAAAATAATTTCTTTATAGTGTTATGAAAAGTTCTTGAAATCAACTACAAGAAAATGCAATAAAAGATGTTAGAATATTAGAGAAGTACCGATACCATTTAATTAAGGAACTACCAATATTTCAACATTTATATATATATATATATATATATATATATATATATATATATATATATATATATATACGGGGTATAATAAAACGATCGCATCATAGGATAGAAGATATGAATCCAACTCGAAGAGTCCTGAGTCATTTTTTGATCTGAGTTTTCTGTTAGATGTTATACAATGTTAAAGTTCGCGAATCAGCGCACGTCTATATAGAAAAAGCAGCGACGGACAATAGACGGGCGCGGGCGAAGCGGAATTGAAAAATTACGCGGCGGGAAACAACGATGAACAGCGAAACGGCTGTATATACACGCACACACGCACGCACGCACGCACGCACGCACGCACGCACGCACGCACGCACGCACGCACGCAACAGCGGCAGAGAGCGCGGCACGCACGACGGCACGCACGCACGCAGGCACGCACGCAGGCACGCACGCAGGCACGCACGCACGACACACGCACACACGCGCGCGCACACACACACACACACACACACACACACACACACACACACTCTCTCTCTCTCTCTCTCTCTCTCTCTCTCTCTCTCTCCATCTTGTTTAAAAAAAATCCTAAACATCCTAAAATGCACAACTGAAATAAACGTTTCGGCGTTTTTGTAATAATTTATCAATTTAATATAAAGTGTTTATTTCATTACAGTTACAATAAATGTTCGAAGAGTGATCCTCCTAATTCGATACACATTCTTGCTTTTTTTCGTACATTTTGCGTAGCTCTTCAAACTTAATTATTGTCAATTCTTTTAATAGTATGGAATACTAATTCCGTCATCTCGTCAGCTGTCTCGATGTTGGTGTGCATAAACATTTTTTTCCTTTATTGTTCCCCAAAGAAAAAACTCGCGTGGATTGTAATCCGGAGATCGAGCAGGCCACGGATTTATTGAATCTCACTTCATTAACAATAAGTATCTTCATCACTAAATAGTTGCTTGCACTAAAACATTTATTACAAACAGTGATATTTGATTCGAGACAATATAATCTTTCTTCTTTTATTTTAATTAAATAAACATTTTTGAAGTATCAAAGAAAGCTAGTTTTGTAAGAAAAAGATTTTAAATTTGGAGAGACGTTAAAAGACATAATAAGAAAATGTAATATCAGGAAAAAAAACATTAAAAGAAATAAAAATAGATTAAATTTAATTTGATTAATAAATTGTCGTAAAATACTTATCTTAAAATACGATTTGATTTCCCAACAATCCACACCAAACATTTATGGAATATCAATGTTGGAAAGAACTTTCTCGGCTGACAAATGTATTTTCATAGCTCCAATAATGATAATTATGAATGTTGACCACACCGCTTCTTACAAACAAACATTTATTTGTATACAAAATGTACGAAAAAGAGCAAGAATGTGTATTGAAGTAGGAGGAGCACACTTCGAACATTTATTGTAACTGTAATGAAATAAATAATTAATTAATTCACATTAAATTGATAAATTATTACAAAAACGCCAAAACGTTTATTTTAGCTCTGCATTTCAAGATGTTTAAGATTCTTTTAAACAAAGGAGAGAGAGAGAGAGAGAGAGAGCGTGTGTGTGTGTGTGTGTGTGTGTGTGTGTGTGTGTGAGTGTGTGTGTACAGTAGTTAGACAAAATAATATGAACACCTATTCAGACTCCGAAAAATAGGCGTAATCCAAGAGAGTGTAACTTTGTCGAAAAATGATCGTAAAAAAATTGTAAAAAAGCATTTTAAAGCTTGAAATCTCTAGATTTGAAATTGACAAGTCATTAAACGATTTACAGATTGTTTACAAAGTTACGCGGATTTAAATGGAGATGCGTCAATCTCAAAATATTTTACAAACTTTGCAAAGCTCTACGACGCGAAATAAAAATTGCACGTAAATGCGGTTTAGCATTCGAAAGCGTGGATTTTTGCCTTTAATTTGCATTTTTAATGAACGTTGTACGATTTGTTTTCACTGTGAGTAACGCCGCCACTGTCTACCATTTGTACCCGACTTGTCACACGCTAACTAATTTTTATTATAATTTGAAAATTAAGCTCCGGACAAATTTTTGCCAAAGGAAAAATCGTCTCAGAATTTGATTACGAATGTGCCAGTAACGGGACCAATATGTTATTTTGAATCATCCTGTGTACACACACACACACACACACACACACACACACATGTATACAATATAAACAAATATATAAATATAAAGATATAATTTCTACTTTTCTACAGTGAAGTTGTATTAAAATTCATTAAATTACTGGACTGCCTTTATGAAAAAAACAATCAAAATTTGAGTGTTTACACTCAAATTTAAGTGTTTACACTCAAATTTAAGTGTTAACATCCAATTTTGAGAGTTTACTCTTAAATTTGAGCGTATACACTTAAATTTTGAGTGTTACACTGCAGGTTAAGTGTTTACACTCAAACAGTGAGTGTATACATTCAATAATTGAGTATTTATGTTTAAAATTGAGTGTATACGCTCAAAATGTGAGTGTTACACTGCAAATTAAGTGTTTACACTCAATCAGTGAGTATGTACACTCAATAATTAAGTGTTTATATTTAAAATTAAGTGTGTACGTTCAAATTTTGAGTGTTTTACAATGCAAGTTAAGTGTTATTTACATTTAAATAGTGAGTGCGTCACCTAATATACACCTAATGATCGAGTGTTCACACTTAAAATTTAGTGTATACCATATATCTTAAAAAATTGTCTTTTAATTTGATGGAATATTTACACTTAAATTTGAGCGTTAATTCTTAATAGTATTTATGAGTTTACTGTCAACATTATGATACTTGATCAATAGATTAGTGTATTATAACTCCTAAAATGTCATTCAAAAATTAAGTATTCTCAAAAGTAACTGTGTTAATTCCGTAATTGAGATTAACGCTGTGTTAAATGTTGAATACGTGTGAAAGTGTCTACAAACATTTCAGCACTAAATAAAAATAATTTCTTTTTAAATTTTAAAATAAAAATGCAATTATTTAATAATATACATTCTTAAATAAAAAACACGCTTAAAATGTGTTTTTAAATAAATGCAAAATTCATAATACTTTCATGATATAATCAATTAAGGACTCTGTCTTATTGCGAAGACATTTTACATTAATTTGAATAAAGGTTGTGTTTATACAGGACTCTAATACTAAAGTTCGGATCTCGTCTCACATTTTTCCCCACTCCTAGCGCCGCACGCCTGCGCGTCGTGAAAAGCAGGGCCGCCATATGAGTGACAGTGTAGCGGTGTACGTGTCTATTGCGTAGCAAACGAGAAACCATCGCATGCCGCCCTAGCTGTTTCCCGCTTATTTCTCTCAGCGTGCAACGTGCGGTGCTTAAAGTGGAAGAAAACAATCACACATCACATGCGTTGGAAGTGATTGAAAAACAATTGTCGGGTCGTCGTTCGTCGTCAGTCGTCGTCGTATATACTCGTATATTTGGACGTCTTTGTACGTGTTTGTTACAAAAAGTTTTTCTCTGCTGAATTGCAAATGCAATTATCTTTAGACTTTGTGTTTATACTGCGTCATTACATGATCTTTAATTCATTTTTATACTTTGGAAAGTTTCTGCTTTAATTCGTGCAAGAGAAGTCGAGTGAATAAGTGAAAATTTTGTTATATATATCATTATTGCTTGAAACAAAAAAGGAAAGAAATGGAAAGCAAACTCTTAATAGACAATAAATCGTGCGTACTCGTGGAATTTTCAAACGAAGAGGAGGCTTTAGCCATAGGTTATAAATGTTGGCTAAATGAAACCGTTACCGAAGAGGAACTCAATAATATTATTGAAAGCAAAAGAGAGGTGGAAATAATGTGGCCAAAATGTGATGTACACTCAGCCCGTAAAATGAAAAACATATTGAAAGGTTTAACACAGGAACAGTGAGAAATACATGCTATTAAAGTTCTTGGATTTGGTGGGGAGTAATTATTTAAAAATAAATTATTTTAATCGCCCATGAACTTTTAAAATATAGGTTATGTACATAGAAGCAATAAAGTAAAAAAAATAATTGAATAAATAGCTTAAATTAAATTATTTATTTTCACAAAAGGGCGCAAAAGCATGCAACATATATGTATACATTGCAGTAGTTATTGCCATGGTTGTTTTCCAACAGATACATAGTGTATAAATAACACTGTGTTCAACTCAAAGTGTTCCAAAATGTTTTATACTGCTCGACATTGTGTGTAAAATATATTAATGTGTACGCGTCAGCAACTTTCCAAAAAAATTTTGTTTAACACGTATTTATTTATTTATTTATAATATGAACATAATCTAAGTTGTATTCAAGATTTTTGTACAGTTATTAATGTATCAAAATTAATTAAGTTTAGAGCATTATGTATTTTTGTCCCAACAAAAATCTTGCATAGCGAAACACAGTGTAACATATATCAGTGTGTTCTACCAGGAAAACTGCCATTATGTATAAAAATTATTTAACATATTTAAAATTTTCTTTGAATTAGACTGGACAAGCATGAGTGCTGAATTAGATTTGTTACAAAAAAACGACGTTCTCTGTACAACGAAGCAGTATAGGCATCTGATTATAAAAAGAACTTTTGCGTCTACAGGCAAGAGAGACAAATCTATTAAAAAGGTTTTTGTATTTATATTTTAAATTTGTTTTAGCTGAATTAAAGTATTTTATTATTATCTTGGATAACTTCTTTGATAATTTACATGCAAACTGACATCAAATTTGATTAAATATGACTATAGCCATATATTATATTTTTTGTTCGTCTGCTTGTTGTTATCAAAAATCTTTGGCATGTTCTGTTTAAAATTTGCTCTGTAAATTTTGTTAACTGTTATTTTGTATAACATTAAAATTGAAGATACTAAAGATGAAAATATCGTAAATGAGGATGATATATTAAATGATGATATTGAACCACATAATTTGGAAAGCTCATTGGTAAATTATATAGTTTTACTAATATTTATATATCTTAAATTTTTTAAAATAACTTTTACATTAATGTATATCTTCTTTAAATATTAGAAGAATACTTGTTAGACATTACAAAACTATCTGATTCAAGAGGAATAAACACACACACACACACACACACACATTTTTACAGTACTAAATAGAAATACTTTTTGTCTAAATTATAAATTTTGTTTGTATTTTTATACAAAGGTAAATCTAGGATATAAAGTTAAATCACATGAAAATATTTTGAAGGAAAAAATTCGAAAAAAAGACAAGAGACATCTGTTATTGGATCTACTAAATTCTTTGTATACAAAAGAAGATTTTGCTACCTGTTCCAGAAGTGGGTAAAAAAAGAAAATCGAAAATTAGACAAAAGAAAACAAAAAGCTATAGTGGGTAAGTCAAATAAAAACCTAAAAGTCAATTTTTATGTTTAATTTTATAAAATAAATTCCTTTGTTAATTACACATTATAGTAACAAAAATTAAAATTAAAAAGTGATTTAATTCTTTTCAGACTATGCTGTCAAGATACATGCACAAAAAGACAAACAGGAAATCGAGGTTTTGTTAAAGATCATTGAAAATAAATGCAAAAATGCTGCAAAGCAGCATAAAATGCAGAGTAACTTGAAATAAAAATTTTTAGCCATAGAGTACATTTCTGAAACAATTTTATATATTTTAATAATTTTCATAACCTAACATTTTATTTTACATTGCAGTGAGCTACATTTTTGAATTTTTTTTGCAAAAACGTTTTTAAGTAGCTCGAGATTTATTTTTTTTAATACTTATTATTCTCGTTAAAATAAAAGTATTTATAATGTTATATATTATATGTTATAAAGAAAATATATATTAAAAGTATGATATAAAAATTGTAACTAGTAAAAAATTCTATTAAAGATGTTATTAAAATATAATGTAAAGATATTATTACAAATTAAATTTGTTGTTATTGTTATACCGTATTTCTTTAATAGAAAGGCAATGTTTACGATACTAGAAATTGGTTAGAATTTTTGGATTAAGCTAGAAGTATGTAGTCAATAAAATTGTGCTTTTCTATACAAGCTGCAAGTTAATTGGCTACACAGTTTTGGTCTAAGAATGTGATTTGATTTTTAACATGATAAACATTGGTTTTATACAACTTAAAAATTAACATGTTAATTCTAAAGTTAAGTGTAACTCTCAAATTGAGAATTAATACTCAAAATAACACTGAATTAAGTGTTAATTTGAATGTCTTTTCAAGTGTCTTTTTTAGTGTTTTTTTTTTTAAACACTAAGTGTAAACACTCAAGTTGATGGTTACACTTAAGTTAAGCGTCCGAAATGACACTCAATTGAGTGTTATTTTGAGTGTCTTTTTGAGTGTTTTTTTTTTAGTGTAAACACTCAAATTTTATGTGTTTTTTTTATAAGGGTGAAACTATATTTGAAACTATACTGAATATTCTAAATTATTCGCTGATTTTATATTATAAAAATAAGCATTTTTATATTGTTAAGGTATAAATCCAACCCAATAAAACAATTTTTCATAAAAATATAATTTTTTAATTACTTTTTTAGAATTAATTATTTATCATGATTTTTAAGATAATTATGATTTTTCATGAAGTATCTTAGTTTCTTTTGAATGAAATACAGGTTTTGCCGTGCACATATAAATGAAAATATATGCTCATATAATATAAAATATTTTATTTGTAGTCATTTGCCGAGACACATAATTTGCCAAAATTACATAGTTTTACAAATTGTTACTGCCATTTAGTTTTGTAATCGTATACTAGAAGATTAAAACTAATAAGAGAACTGTCACGGGTGTCCGGCGTCGATTTGATTCTGCTTGCAATATATTGTTCAACACGAAAATCTAAAAGACCCGTATTTTTCAATATCGGAATCTCACGTTTAAAGAGTAAATTTTCAAATTTTATTATATATGGAATTTTATTATATATAAATTTGAAAAAAAAATTAACCTTTAATTTGGCTGATAAAAAATTTGAAAAATTTGAAAAACTTTAGGTGGGGGTATTTTGTTAAACAAAACAAAAGAATTCTTTTTTTCTACAACTTTAAAGTACTCTTTAAACCGTACATTTGTTAAAAAATTTTTTTTCTGTCTTTTACTTTTGACGATATTCGCCCCAAAAGAGAAATACCATTTTTTTTTTTCAAAGGGTGTTCCCTCCCCCTAAACATGACATTCTGTCGATATAAAAAAAATACTCTTTTAGATTTTCGTATTTAACAACATATTTCAAGGAGAATCAAATTGTCGCCGGACACCAGTGACAGTTCCTTTGTAAATAAAATTGCGGTTAAAAACCTTTTTGTTATTGCAACTTTTTAACTAAAAAAAAGACAATTATTTATTTGTAAAAAATTGTTCTTTTTCCTGTAAATATTTTTTCTCACAAAGGCAAATGAGGAATAGAAATCAACAAAAGAGAGTAAGTGTTAATATGAGAAAGGAGTACAATCTTTATTTTTGTGGAAGATATTCATTTTTAAAGGACCAAGACGTATATGACCCATCAGGCATGAATTAAATGATTAAAGTTAGCATTAGTGAGAAACATGACAAAATTTCACAAATAAAGCACAAACTGTTATTTCTACTACAAATTACTCATAAATCTATAAAATAAATTAATTACAAACTACGACATCAAATACATAAAAAATTAAACATAATAAATAAAATGTTTGGGGAATAATTCTTTTTCATTTTGTTTTAAATTTAAACTTGGATATTCTAACTCTCACATCAGTTTAATTCTTCTACTAAAAGACCAAATCAAAATACTCGTCTTGACAGTGTACGCGACTGACATGAAAGAAAAGAAAAGAAAAATTTAAGTGAATTCAATTTCACGCTAACTTCTTATCCTTACGACCTATCTTTGTAGTAGTGGAATAAGATTATAGAAACTGTTTAATAAATGAAAGTTGGAGGAAAATCATTGTTAGAAAAGAATATTTAGCGACTGATGTGCAATTCGTTCGATTCAAGTCCGGGAGTACAATGCAAGTAAAATTAATTTATTTCTGCATTTTTTACATTGCTTTATTCTCCACGACAAACTATATGAATAATCATCGTCTTTATTCGTTTCGCTAGATGTCACATTTGTTTTAATGTTATAGAATAAATGTGTCGTGCACATTGGTTTACTGCTGCAGGACATATTTTTGAAATTGTCGACACACTCTTAAAATTAATTCTTTATGAATTATTGATTATAATTCATAAAGAATTATATAATATGTAATATTAATAATAAAATAGAAAGATCAAATTTGATAAAAAAATCATCTAACATGATTTTTGATGATTATAAAGAATATTTATCAAAAAATCCAATATAAATGAGGTACTTTAACGGTCTCATCTAAATTTTAGTATTAATATATATTTGTATGATTTTATATACTTTTCAAATTCACTAAACTGCGCGCCGAATAGATTTTCAATCATAATATAGCTTTGTAAATTAAACCTTAAACACACCGATCCCGTAAAATACGTATTTTCGGGCCTGGGAGACTTTTTCAACTTTAAGAAATTATAACTTTGGTTCCAATCAACATTTTTAAACAATCTTTTTTTTCACATGAAAGTTTAGAATCTCAGAAATGTGACTGTATAATCGGCATTGCCAAAAAGTAATTTATTGTTAAATTATAAAAGAAAAACCATTAAGCAAAAATGAGAAATTGTTCAAAAATCAACTTTTTTTTTTTAAATCATATCTCCGCAACAAAAAAGTTTCAAGGACTTTCAAATACGTTTTACAGCTAAAGAGTCATACTTTCAAAAAAAATTATGATATTGTCATTCCTTTTAAAAAGTATAATTATATAACAAGGAAAATATGAGGTATTTTTGGATGTCTAAAAATTCACTTTTTTTTTTTAAATTATATCTTTGCAACAAAAAACTTTTAAAGATTTTACAAAACGGCGCGGCGTTTTTAAAGTTAAAGAGTCATACTCTCTAAAATTTTTAGAGTGGAATTTCATCTAAAAGAGTGGAATTCCACTTTAAAAGTGTGAAAATCCTGCCACTCTTTATCAAGACTGCCAGGATTTTTACACTTTTAGAGTGGAATTCCACTCAAAAGAATTTAGAAAGTACATTAAAAAAAATTATGTCACTGCCTCTTCTATTAAAAAATATACCTACACAATAAGGCAAATATGAGGTATTTTTGATTAACTCAAGGTGTCTAAAATTAAAAATTGATGTGTTTGGTAATATATTTTGGACCCGCAGAAGTCCTCTTTTTCACGGCACTATAGTATTTTAACTTTAGATAGAGTAACATACGCGGATAGACTTGTTTAAATGTGTTTTGTTCAGTTTTTTTTACATAAGATTACTCACAAAAAAGTTTCACTCACACACTATATGGGTCGCATTGACCCTAACAAAACTTTGCTGCCATACCGTTCGAATTCTAGTAGATCAGAAAAGTTGATCAACCATATCAATCGAAAGAGGAGATTTCAAACTTTTTTTACGTCCTAGTTCGAACCTCCTATCTCATTCTGTCTTCACACAGCAATCGTTTGAAATTTCATATGGGGTCTCTTAGACCCACTTATGTGTTTAAGGGTTAAATAAGAATTAATAATGTTATATTTATTAAATTAAAAATCAGTTTATTAATAAATGATGCTAACTTGCATCTGAATGTGAAAACCCTTTTGCCTCTAAAAGACATTGTAAAAAATTTTTTAACACTTTAGCCAAGATTCGAACCTGGGATCTTTCAAATCTTTGATATAGATGTCTTAGCCAACTCAACCACCGAGGCTGTGGTGATATTCCTCAACAATTCCGCAACAATTTACAATGAGTAAGAATACTTTTTATATGTTTTAAAATAGAGAATTTGTTCAATCAATAACGTGTCTTTGCAATTTTTTAGAGAAGAAAATGTTCTTATATTTAGATGCGAGTTAGCATTCACTATTGAGTTATTAAATTAATTTTTAATAGACGTGATATTACTAATTCTTAAACCAATAGCTTCGCGCTCGTGTTATAAATCACAGAATAATTAAAATTTCGAGTGCGGTACTCGAAATCTTGTTAGATTCTGATAAATTATTTAAATTAACAACCGTCTTGATGACCAATATTTCCGCTATATAACTCTAACTTCTATTGCTTACAACGCCCTCTAGAGGCGCCATTCAAGCAAAATATTACACAGCCAAACTCTACCCGATAAGAGCTTTCTAACGACATATAATTCGTACCCATTCGCGATTAACACTTCGCGCACTTCACTTGTGAGAGAAGATGTAGACTTTTTGAGTATTTCTGAAAAATGTTCCAATTTGTATAAAAATTATGAAAAAAATATTTACCAGACATGGTATGTATTATGTGAATTGTAGGTTAGCAGGGTTGCGTGCAGCTACAAGTATAATAAAAAAATTGCGCGAGTATATTCTAGTGCATTTTATTGTTTATAATTTTTACAATAAATTTGTTTTGCTTCGCAGAAACAAATTTACTTCTAACAAATTGGCAACAATTGTACAACAAAAAATACAACCGCAGAAATTACCTCGTGCAATAATTCTGTGCCTTGTTCGTACACGAACATATATTCGTGTTCGTATAATGAATAGACAAATATGTGAACAAAACAGAAGTAAAAATAACAGAAAAAAGATAGATAAAATTTATTAACAATAAAATATAATGCATTAATCTACACATTTTTATCATTTTCTCTTCCTTGAATATATTTTTTCAATTTTCTTACACCAATATTTTCGAATCTATTATTTCTTTCATACATTGGTTTAATTTAAATATAATAAAACATTATTTCTTATCGTTTACAATACTAAATGCTGTTTTTTGCATTATATTTTTATATTTATATTTTTTTTAATATTCATATTATTCTATTCATCAAATAAACATTTCAATTAAAATATTGCAAGAATTATAAGTTTACTAAGCACTATAAGTTTACTAAATAATACATTCAAATATACCGCAAAACGATGACGTATCTTGGTAACAATTCTGATTGGTCGCTCGACTGACACGTGATTAGTGTCAAATAATAATTCCTAATTTTTATTGTCTCCGACTTATTTAAACTGCGTACCATATTTTCTATACTTTTTTCTTAAATCTTAGTGTATTTGCACTTTGAAAAAAAAGCGAATAAATTCAGCGCAAACTGTAGAGAAGTAGATATATACGAGAGAATCACTCTCGAAAACATATGAATGATGCTGAAGGACAAAAGATACTGCGCGCAGCGCCAACGGTGTATCGGTTGTTCGTCAATTGTGATAAATCGAACGTACATCGCATCAGAAATATGCTTCGTGAATGTGATAGTATCGATAGAAACTGATGGATTGAATACAGATATCTACAATGTTATAGTCAATTTAATTGTTCGCATTCCTGTACATGGAGAATTCGATCAAACTTACACAATATTTAATATCTCTCTTATATTTTATTCAGAGAAAATGAGTAAGAAAGAGAGCAAGAGAAATGGAGTGAAACCGTTTATTATTGTTCTAGGGCAAACCCTCTAAGAACGTTAAAAAGATATACGAATAAAAGCAAAATTAAGGTACAGAATAAAAGAAAAAGCGAGAAAATATAAAGTAACACTAAAATTAAGAAACAAAGAATAAAACAATTTAAAATAAAAAAAAGAAAATAAAAAGAAATAACAACAGACAATATCGGCATAAAACAAAACAGCACAATAGAGATATAAATGATAAAGAACAAAAATAATAAAAAAACTAAAAAGAAGTATAACAAAAGAGAAAGAAGAAGAAAAAAATGAAGTAAAAGAAAAACAAAAGTATTTATGAGTCTAGCCCTGAGAAGGCCTACCTTGCTGCAAATAACAGAAGAGCCTTCGTCGGAAGGAAAACAGCAATTGGGATATCCTGATGGAGACTGGGAGTGAGTTCCAAAAGGAGCAGGCAGTATACAACAAAAATGATTGTTGATATGAAGGTTCTACATGACGGAATGGCGAGAAGCATGTGGAGAAGCATGTGATGTGGAGTTTGCATAAGAATGGAAGTAGCAGATGAGGTAAGAAGGACTACCCGAGGGCCTTCGGTTATCCGCAGTCTACCATCCTAGAATGCCGTAAAACTGCAACACATGTTCATCCTTCCGCAGATCAAAAATGTAACATACGCAGGCGTTTATCAGACGACTTAGATATTTTTTATCTTTATTGACTTTTTTTTCTAATTACTCGAATTGCTTTTGTACTTTTTGCGCTAGTAATATTCTTAGTTTTATATATATAATTATATATATTTATATGTAAACTATTTGTTTGGAAAAAAAATAATGACGTATTTTAATTTAAAATTAGAGCAAATTTATTCATATTTAAAAATGGTCAATTTCAATCAGTGATGTAATTGTTGTTTTTTATAATCTTTTGTCATTTTTCAAACAGCTGCAAAATTCTAAATGTTTTTTTTAAAAAAAAACAGATAAAAGTGGTTTTGTAATTCTTCGAAATAAACGCTTTAATTACTATTAAAGAAGTTTGACAATGATTGAAACAAATAATTCAAGGAACAATATTGAGTGAATGCTGCTTGGTGCGGTAGAATATCTCAGGTAGGTTACAATATTTTTTTCCGATAATTTTCCGGGCTAGACTTTATATCCAATGAGAACAGGTACGGATTCCTCGTTCTATCTACGTGTATTATGTTGAATACGTAGATAGAACTTTATCGACTTGATATCCTCATGAATTCTATGAGGATACTTTTATGTAGATTTCAATACATTTCATCTACGTAGAATTACTAAAGAAATTTGACGGAGATTAAGATAGGAGACAGCAATGTGGATTTCATGAGAATAAATTCAGATTGACTTATGCTGTACAATCCACGTAGAATTATTGATTAAATTTAAAGGAGATAAAAATAGGAGCTAGCAACATAGAATTCACGTAAATAATTTTTTACTTTGCGGGATTATTTCGTTTAGCCATGAATGCTTGTATATTTGAACAGCATATATGAATTATTTGAAACTTATGCTTGTGCTCTTTCAATTTTGAAGTCCAAGATTTCTTTCTTGAACACAGTATTGTTCAGAAACATAAATATTATTGATAGACGAAATAGGTCCATGAATGAAGAAACTATCGATCTACATACCAATGAGTAAACAATATTTTTTAAACGTTTTTTAAATGTTTTTTTACATAATAAAATGTTTTTATATTTAATTCAATTTATTGTATTATATTGACATATATTTTCTAGTTACATTCTGATTTAAACAAGTGACAAAAAAGTTATTCCAGATGCTATTACGCATTTGTGAAAATAGTAAAAACTTATAATTTTATATATATTTATATAAGTAAAATTGCTTTAATTACACGTATTTAATTTTTGATAACATATATTGACCCGATCTATCAGTTATATACATATTAGCACAACGTGTTCACATGTTATCACGAGGGATTAGTTTGCAGCAGTCGCAAAGGTTAAGCATCGTTCACCTTTAGGACACAACTTGGATAGGTGGCCGTTTTGAAATTTCCAAAAAAAAAAAAAATTCCTAGAATTTTTATTGCAAAATGTATTTTTTTAATTATTACAAAAATATTGTTTTACTCATTGAGATTATGTGGTGTAAAAAATAATATTTATGCGGATATTTCGAAGAAACTCATAGAAAAATTCAAAACATTAATTGAATTTCGACGTGGATTCTAGTACCGTTGGTGAGTGGACCATCAATTGGTTAAATAGATTTCACTTGAATGATCCACGTGAAAAGATCGTGTATTCCACGTACTTGTTCTCATCGGGATATGCTTCTTTTATAAAAAAATATTTTTTTAATAAAATAAGACATCATTTCTATTCACTACTTCTACTGGTGTTTCTTTGCAATGGCTGCCGTCAGTTTGCCCAATTGGTCACTTGTTTCAATTGGCCATTTGTTAAGCTGTACGTTTTTTTCTGACCTATCAAATACACAACATGATCTTCGCTGAATGATACTTAGGTTTTGGAATAGTCAATGACTTTCCTGAATGCTTTCCCCAGGATCGTTTGCGTATTGCATTGTTGTAGACAACATTTTTCAGCGTTTGTCAAAAGTCGTTTAAAAAATAAGTCGTCTTTATTAAGTTTAATTATCAAATCGTAGATGAAAAAAAGTGCAATTAATTAAATTTTTGTCAGACACATTACGTAACTATTTAAACATCAAGATTCACGTATATTAATTCATGCAAATGTTCGATGACGGTTATATGTATAAAGATGGATAAAGTACCTTTACAATCTCTTGTGATATGTCTTACTGATTATTGCAATTAAAATCTTGATTTTATCTTCAGCGACAGCTGGTTGACCAAAGCATTATTCATCTTAAAGTACTGTATCATCAGCATAAAATTTTGCATACCATCTTTAACACGTGCATTCAGTTACGCCATCCTGTCCACACACGGAACATATTTTTTTTTTGTTCGTACTATGTTTTTCATTGTCATATAGTAACTCAAGTAAGCATCTAAAAATTATAATAAATAAAATTACATAAAATGATATTTTAATTACTAGAAATAAATATTAACCTTCAGCTAACACACTATATTGAATTCGATATTTTGCTACACATGGATATACGTCACTTGACTATTTTCAATCGCGTATATCTTTGTATGTAATGTATAGAATTCGAACAATTTTGTTTTAATCGATACGCTAAAAGGTCAAGAAGAAGAATGAATAGATGAGAAAATTGTGAAGTTGAATATATTTGAAATATTCAGGAGAGAAGAAAACTATACTTGTGAAAAAAATGGTTTCCTTTTAAATTCGTAGTTTCGAAAGAAAAGCTATTAGATGCATTTTTTTAACGGATTTTGAAAGATAATTCAACG